>NW_028258368.1:12399651-12704173 GCF_053883595.1 Heterocephalus glaber
AATAGGCAATTTACTATGTCTTTTGTCTATGTTTTTGAACATTTCATTTTAAAACAAGACTAAAATATCTCTACTGCTTAGCCAAGATTTCAACAGTTCTTTAACAGCTAAAAGGACATGAGAATATACTCAAATAAGGAGAAGCTAGACTGATTGACATAATAATGTATTTATATAAATGATGCTCATTAGGAATATGTAAGGGTATTGGCTTTATTTACTACAGGACAAATAACAAGGAGAGAGACTTCTCATAAGTACAGTCTGGCCAACAAGAGTACAGGATGATTGTCACTTTCTAATTTTAGCAACAGGATAATAAGAGGAAAGTAACCTGAAAATAGACTTGACATTCTTCTACCTTTAATGAGTGCTGAGTATGAAAGTTTTGGAGGGTTTTCATACCTGTAATTAACCTTTGGCTAAGGTATTCTTGTTCCACTTTCATATATGAGCTAGCTTTGCCCCAGCCATGCTGGAGGCACATCCATGGTCACACATCTCAGGAGGAAGAAGTTGAACTTGAATCCATTTCTCCTGTTTTCTCTGGTTGCATCATGCCAGTGCTTTCCTGACACCGGTAAATACTTGAGGCAGAGGATTAGGAGGAAGCATCCTCAGATGCCTCCCAGTTCCTGGCCAAAACTGGTTTCTCTGATTCCACTATTTACCAGGAATCTCATCTTTGAACATTTTTGAACACACATGCTACTACATTAGCCATCTGTTTTCATACTTGATTCAGAAAATAATGTGGATTTTTTTCTGACTTTCAGTGTAAAATTTATAATCTAAGAAGACACACAACATATACCCTTTGTCTAATGATGCTCCATATGTTCCTAATAACATAAGGAGAGAGAGGGGCATCACCCTAAGTGTGATATTGTACTTACTAATAATCCAGTGTTGGTTTTGAAATTGTGCAAGTTAAGATCTTGTAGAAAAAAAAGTTATTTAATTTTATATATGTTTTAATGTATACTTTTTACAAAGTAGAACACTATATAGCAATAAAAACTTTTAAGGAATTGTCCAAGCCCGTTCAGGAAAAGTTAATAAAACGTCTTCCTAGCAAGTATCTGTATGTTTAGATTAATGTCCCCAGTGAATTTCATAATTAAAGAAAACATTTCCATTTAGGCTTCATCAGACCCTCATGCAATCAAATTAAAGATCTTTGCCTCAAGCATCCATCATTCATCCATTAATTTATTTAGTAAATATTTTTGAACACTGGATAGGCTTTAGGTGTGATGTAAAGCTTTTAAACTACAAAGATAAATAAAAATCCTGCTTTTGAGATATTTATAGTCTAATAGTTTGATATATTGAATTTTCTAATTGACAAACAAAACCATTCTCACTATAACCATAATCACACGAAGAATCACACCCCAGCAAATGCCATAAACCATGTGTTACTTGCCTATTACTTGAATTAATAGTTGGCTCTCTTTATCTACCATGTTATATGGAAGTCACTGTTTAGGCACAGTAACACAAAGAGAATAATATACAATACCATAGTAGCATTATATAATAGTTACAGATTAATGAACAATATTAAAAATTCAAACCATTTATTCTAAGAAAGAGCAAAGAATTAATCTCCGAGGCAATTCTCCAGAAGCACATTAATTCTGTGCTCCAGTGAATATATTTATTTAAATGTATTCTTACAAGGCCACATATCTTCCAAGGTTGAGAAAAAAATTATAAGAAAACTTCCTGCTTTGCTTGATTTCTCCATCATGATGAACTTAACATAATTATCTCATTGGAGAGAAACAGAGTTCAATTGATAGGAATAATCACAGCCATGGTAAGTGCTCTTGGTACAACAAGCTCCCAGCAAGCCAGTGAAGGAAACTGTACAACCTTGAAATGACCTCTGGGGACACAGACTGAAGATTGGCTCAGGATGCCAGTTAATTTCTTTAGGGATGTGTCATGGGGATGAAAGCACCCTAAAATGGCTCCTCACCAATACTTTGGCCAATTGAATAAATGTAGATTATATATCTCATTCATATTAAATAAATCCTGGAGTGTGTGAAGATGAAAGTCCTGGGAGCATTTCATGTTTAGTGGCAGCTGTGCTGTTCTTCAGTAAGCTGACCTGGCAGCACATCTATGGGACAAAATTGACCCGATAACTAGAACTCTGCAAAGATAAGTGCATGCTATCTTCCAAGTTGAGGCTTTAAGAAAATCCTATTATCTGATTATGCAACTAAGCAAAGCTAAACGACAAGATTAGCATCATATCAAAGATATGAGACAGAATTGCTCCAGAGCTTAGCAATAAAAAATACCAAGCAAGAGGAAAACTTGGGTGTTTCTTTCAAGAATACAATTATTATTGCAGAATGTCCCATGTTTCTCTCATCTGAAGAGAGAGAGAGTCTATTATTTATATCATTTTGACAAAGCACTAAAATAATCTTTGAAAATGGAATGGCGTATGTCTTTAAATGCTGACTGAGTTGGTCCCTAAAAATAGTTTACCAAGCAACAAAGTCAAATTGGTGGAGAATTGCTCTTTAATGCATTAGAGAGTCTATTCCTATGGCACTTAAACTAGCCAAAGTAATAAATATAAAATGGTAATTTTTCTCCATGAGCTGTTCTTGCAGCTCCCACATGAGTTCATCCCACCCAGGAGTAACATAACAGCGCCTGCATTCGTGGAAGGAGGCAATGTGCTTCTGCTACTTGGTTAAATGTGCTCAAAAGAAGTTAGCAATTACAATTAATCCCTCTGTTGCTGGGCACTGTCTATGTCTATTTCCAGAGTGTGAGTGTCAATGGGGTGTTTCAAGTGCAAGGAAATTTTAGACTCCAACAATGGAGTGGATGAATACTCTTTTATAACCAGGTCCCTCCCCTCCCTATCCTCCCCACCTCTTTACCCTGGCAGGGAAAATGCTGACCTAAGAAGAATTTCTGTTAGTCCTTCTAATTTAAATAACAACAAAGTCCCTATTAAGGAGAAATACAAATTTCTAGAATTAAATTATATGTGGAAAAGAGCTTATCTGAGATAAAAGAAGAATTAAAATGGAAGAAGCTATCAAAAGAGGTTCAAAAAATAAGACATGTGAGACATAGAATTGAAGCTGCTATAACCTCATTGCTGACAAATCATTTTCTGGACAATCCCAAGAAGTGTTATTTAAGGCAAAAATATATTTCTGATTGCTTTGGTTTTTATAATTATGAAGCATTAAAGCTCTTGCCTTCATTGACATTTTATTAAAACCACAATAGACCCAAATTGAAAAAGTTGAATCATGTCATTGTCATACTTATAAAGTATTTTACAGTTTATTTCTCATTAATCTCATGTGCATGTTGCTAGGTAATGTGGTGAAAAAATATAGTTGGATGTTGATAGACTATGAAAGGTTAAAAGATATCCCAAATATGGGCATATTAACTTAAATATAATTAATATATGAATAAATGTTAGTGTAGTTTCTTTTTTACCCTGGGTACCCTCAGAGAAAGTGATTCTGTTTTGGGCAATGACTGAATGGGAAAGAGTGTTTACCTAACAACAGCAACAACAAAAAAGGCTTATAAAAACAGTACAAAATCATAAGTTTTCTTGAATAGCAAAGGAAGCTGTATTTGCTGGAGTACCTAGGAAATCCAAGACCAGAGAGGTCATTACTAGGTGACAAGGTAAGAGCATCTATTTACCTGTGGCAGAGGTTGAGGGAAATTGATGTCAGGACAAAAAAGTTGGTAACAACAATTCAGCCGAGATTTTTGAAGTTACTAAATGCCAAGAACATGCCAGTGTGAGGATGTAGAGAAGCTGGCAGATGCAGATTCAAGGTTGTCCTCTCCCAGGGTCTTCTGCATTGACCTCTACCTGGTGCTCAGTGACAAGCTTGGGGCACAAAGACCAAACAAAGCACCTCTGTCCTAAGGAACAAAATCATAAACTGATGAATGAAGGTCTGCAAACCTGCTAACCTTTCGCTTAGGCAGAATGTTGCCATGAGGGGGAGGGGTAAATCATTGAGGAAGCCTACTGCATTCTCTAGAACCCGGCAGAGTGGGTTCACATAGGACCGAGTAGAAACAGAGAAAGAAAGCAGGGAATCCCCCTGCTTTCACCCCTAACAAGCACTGGCAAAAAAGAGCCTAGCACAACCTCCCCTGAGGTGCATAAATGCATGGTGAAAAACAAACATTGAAGGTAACAACAGGAACAAACAGCATGATAACTTCACTGATTAATTCTACCTAATATTTAAGAAAGAAATAGTTTCAGTTCTTCAAACCTCTTACAGAAAAATAGGAGTAAATATTTCTCCACATATGAAGTCTGAATTATTTTGATGCCAAATTCAAACCCAAGGAGTACAAAGAAAAAATAAAGTACACACTAGTATTTCTCATAAACATAGACAAAAAGATCTTCAACAATAGCAATAAAGTCGTGATATACTCAAATCATAATACATCATGATCAAGTAGATGCTGTCCAGTGATCCTAAGTTTTATTTCACATTTGCCAAAAATTCAGTGTAATTATGTCAATACTTGTTATGGTTTGCTTCTAGATGTTCCCTCAAAGCCTTATGCATTTATAGGGCTTTTTCAGAGGTGGCTGAATCTAGAGTAAGTGAAGGTTGGATTAAAGGTGTGTGATTATCAAACCAGTACACTGATTGGCTTGAGACTGACCTAATCCTGGTAGTCTGGATAAGATAGAAGGGGCAGAAAGATTCATAAAAGGAGAAAGAATCTCATGTTGCTCTTGCTACCTTGCAGGTACCATGAACTGTTTCTCCTCTGTGATGTCCCTCTGCCACTTGCCACTCTGCCTTGGAGCCAGGTGATTATGGACTGAAACCTCTACAAATTGTGAGATAAATAAACCTTTACTTTCTTAACTTTGGGTGTTGGGTATTTTATCTAAGCGAAGAGAGAAAAGTAACTGAGACAATACTCTATAAAACAAAGAACCATATGATGATTGCAGTAAAATCAGAGAAGGTGGTTGACAAAATTCAACATCAACACATGATAAAACTCTAAACAAACTAGAAATTAAAGGTGACTTTCTCAACTTGAGAAAAGGTATATATCAATTAAAACCTACAGTTAACATCACACTTTTAATGGGGGACGACTGACTCTTCATCCCAAGACCAAGAATAAGTCTAGACTTCTCTTCACAGCATTTCTTTTCAGTATTGTACTAGAGATAGCAGCCAATGCAGCAGAGCAGTGGTGGTGGTAGGGGTGTGAGTGCAGGAAGAAATTAAATTGTCTTTATTTGCAGAAAGTGAGAAAGTCTGTGTAAAACAAATAGTTAACATGATCTATAGAATCTTCCAAGTTGACCTATGTAAATCATCACAATTTTTAAAATAAATTATAACAATTTTTAAATAAATTGACAAGATATTACTAATATGCATGTAGAAATACAAAGAAACTAAAATAGGAAAATAATTTCAAAGAAGAACAAAACTAAAATTACTCACATTCCATGGTGAACTCTGAATAAAGAGGTACAAGGGAAAAATAAGCAAATCTATCAATGAAATATAATAAGAAATATAAATATAGACCTACACATATATATGGCTAACTTGTTTCAGCAAAGGTAGAATAGCAACTCAATGGAGAGATTATAGTCTTTTTACAAATGGTGGTCAGATAATTGAATATCCAAAAGCAAAATTGTCCTCTGTATCTTGTACTGTATGCAAAAATTAACCTGAAAGTTTTCATAGATGTGACTATAAAGCTCTAAAATTATAAAACTTCAGAATAAAAAATACAAAAAGCTATTTTTAAAAAATTTGACTCAAAGAAAATTTTAGATATAAAACCAAAAATATCATCTATATGTGAGTAGGAAAGCAAATTAAAACTTCAGTGAACCCTGATGATTATTAAAGTTAAAAAAAGGACTATATCAAGATCTGCACTGTCAAAATCATGAACTATATAATAGGATATAATGTGAAGAAAAAACTCTTTCTGCTGACAAAAATGCACAATTTCAATAAAATCCCAAGGAGAAAAAAAAAAAGAGACAAATCCCTGCTGAAGTTCATTACAGAAAAATATAGTAACTGATCGATGTTCTTCAAAATGTCAATATCATGAAAGAAAAGAAATTTGAGTCACTATCATAAACTTCTGGAAGAGAAACAGGAAATAAATGCATTCTGGGATCCTAGATAGGATCATGGAACATGAAAATATTGATAGAGATGTTGGTGAAATTAAAATAAAGTCTTTAATAGTATTGAACCAATCTTAATTTTCTGGTTTGGATAATTATATTTGATATAAATAATAAAGGAAGCTAGATGAGGGATATATTATTTTAAAAATAATTTTACAAGTCAACTATTCAAGATGATACATTTAAAATTACCAACAAAAATAAATTAGATATAAAATCGAACAGAATTTGGTAGAATATTGACATATAAAAAAGTGAAATTAAGAAGTTATTCTTTAATTTGAAAACATAAAGTCCCCAATAAGGTAGCACTATACTAATTAGAATAAAGAACAAAAACAATGATAATACCAAGTATTGACAATAATATGGAGCAATTCTCATACACTGTTGCTACAAAATATTATAGCCACTAATGAAAAGAGAATGGGAGTTTCTCATACAGATTAACTTCCCATACTACACAGCAGTCTCAAACCTAAGTAGTTACTCAATAAAAATGAAAAGAACTATTCACACAAAAACACTTACATGAATGTGTACACATAGTGGTTCTCTCTTCATCCCTAAAAATTAGAACACTAATGTCCCTTTATCAATGAATAGGTAATCACCCAGACTATGAAACACAACTGAATACTAGGAAAAGGCAAACCTTTGATATGTATAACATGCTGAATGTCAGATGTGTAGTGCTCTGTGAAGCAGGTCTCAAAATGTTTCAAATTATGTGATTCTAATCATGTGACAATCTTTTAAGACAAACTACCAGAACTGACATGTCAGAACACCAATTAATGATTGCATGCAGGGGACTTGGATGGAAGAGGTATTGATTCCCTAGGGCATAAGAGAACAATTTAGGGGATGGGAAAGTTCTTTATCTTGATTGTAGTAATGGTTTTGTGGGTGTATGTTTTTTGAATACTACAAATAAACTTACTATATGCAAAATTTACCTCAATAAACTTGAGATTTTTTATTTTTAAGAGTAAATTTTCTGTTTTCCTAAATAAATTTCAAGGTCTCAAAGTTCAAAGAATAGACCCAGTGTTTCAGGCCTACAGGGAAAGGGCAAGCTGTCTACAGGTCTCTGTAATAGCCACAAAAGGTGTGAAGAATGTGGATTATTGGTGATGAAAGAGAAGAATAGGGCTATGAAGTCAAAGGCTCAGCATCATCAGAGACTTAATCAAAAACTTGTGCAGAATGATTACTAAATAATGAAATATTTGAAATTTAGTATATATTGAGTATATATTAAGTGAGACCACGAAGATCTGTATTAAAATCATGGTTCTTTATGGGACTCTGTCTAATCTTCAACAACTCATTTGGCTTTCTAGATCTTTTATTTTCTTATTTAAAATGGCTACAACAATCATATCTATTAAGGACTGAATTGTGCACATATTTCCAACTCATATATGGAAATTCTGAACCCTAATGTGACAATAGCTGGGGATAAGACTCTTTAAAAGTTAAATATAATTATATAGGCCATAGGAAAGAGGCCTCAGGGGACACCAACATGGTCTACACCTTGATCTTAGACTTTGAGCTGCAGAAGTGTGAAAATAAAGTTGTATTCTTTAAACTCCTCAGTCTAAGCTTCATTGTTATTATAGCCCAGCAGAAAACACAATCTTCCTAATATTATTTTGATTCTTAAAATAAATATCTATAAGGCCAAGAACATAATAAGTGCTACAAATTGCTACCTAATATTGAGAATAAGATCAGTTTAATCAGATGCACAAGTTTAGGAATATAATTTGGCCGTCTAGTTGAAAGAGTCACATGTTACATGAAAACATATACAGTAGTCTTCCCTGTCTTTCTATGCTTCCAGTTACTCATCATCAATTGTGTTGCCAAAATATTACATGTAAAATTATAGAAATGCATGAATCATAAGTTTTAAATTGCATCTCATTTTGAGTAGTATGATGAAATCTCGAGTTGCCCTGCTTTCATCTTACCTAAGGTGTGAGTCATTACTTGGTGCAGTGTATCCATGCTGTATACACTACTCTTACGCTAACCATTTAGTAGCTGTCTGGGTTATCAGATAAACTGTCAGTGTCACACTGCTTGTCCATAGGGTCTGGTGCTATCTGTGGTTTCAAGTTTTTACTGGGGATCTTGGAGCCTATTCCCTGTGAATAAGGGTGATCACTCTATTATCTTCAGGGGCAAGTGAAGATTCATTAAAGATTCATAAGTCTTGGGGTGACAAAGTCTGGGCTGTACTTTAGAAAAATTACGATCAGCATTGTTTTCAGAAAAGTTATAGTGTGAAGGCTGGTTCCTTGAAAACCAGGTTGAGAATTGGGGTGGAAATGATAGGAGCCAGACTTGGGAGGGAGAAGGAGGAACTGGCTCAGACAGAGGAGACACTATGCAGCATCTGACTCTCCACCTTCAGGAACATGGCAGAGTCACAACAGCTGCAGGGGCTTTGAGACTGGTTGATGAGAGTGGGCTGGGAATATCAGCCACTGAAAAGAAATAAGATCACCAAGGGAGAAAGACTGAGTGATGGTAAGGATGTACTCAATTAGAGAGACAGTAAACTGCAGCTTTCTGCTTGGTTTAATGGGTGGATTGATTTATTGATTGGGCAGTAAAATGGAATCATAATATTTCCCTTCCTTTTCCCAAAAGCTATTTGGAGAAGCAAATAGGATTAACCATGAAATTTGTTTTTGTAAAAGATGATAAAATACTTTTAAGATACTAAATATGGGAATGACTTAAAGCAGAATCCTCCTTGTTTTGGAAGGCATGGAAATACTACAGGGAGTCCATTCACCAGGCTTAATACTGCTCATAACAGTAGGAAGATACGGAGATACATTTGATAAATACGATCAGTGTTATCTATTGACAACATAATAGAAACTACATCTTAGAAAATTCCAGGAGTTTTGATGAGAAGCAGGATTGTCTGCACTCCAAAAGTGTAAGGCTGTGTGTGAAGTCCTGTGGGAAGGGGTGGTTGTAGTCATCACCAAGTGTATGAGCACTGCAGTGCCATGGAAGGAAGCAGAGCAGTGATCTCTTTGGAGATTCCTGCACCCTGCCAGCCAACCCCAAGCCTATGCCCAGCTCTGCAAACCCACTTTTGTGTAGGATTCGAGGAAGGTATCCTGCTCCAGTGTGGAGTTGGTAACTTCTGCAGAAAGCCCATCCTTTAGCCCTCCTTACTCCCAATCAAAAGCTACTCCAGTTGGTCCAGGAGAATCTTCTGCAGGGAGCATTGGAGAAGCACAAACCCCAAACTGCAGACTCTACTGCTGTTCCCTCCATTGGAAAAGGCCTGGGTCTTGTGGTTTTTCCATCCCGCATTTAGCAGTAGGCCCTAGCTCACTTATGTTTCTGCTGCTCTGGGGTGAAGAGTAACTAGACTAGCTATGGGTTCACACACCCGAGACTGGGGGAGCTGGGAGTGAGGTGCCAGCCTCCCCTACCCTCTTCTGGCAGATGATCCTACACTCAGAGTGAGCTCAGGGGTAGCAAGAATCAGGCAGGATACTAGGTACTACTTTAAGCCAGAGCATCCTTTTTACCACTTGCTCACTTGCAGAAACATCTCACAGAATGCAACTGTACTAAGGATCACTGTTTCTCCTCTCCCTCTAGGGGCGATGATATCAAAGCGATGGATACAATCCAGGCTCCCAAAAGAAAGCCCATGGCCCAAGTGGCTAAAAGACTGGATAATAAATGAGACCTTAATGATAGAGAATTGACTGCTGCTGCTGTTAGTTTCCTTTAACATCACTGGGGGCACTGGCATCAAAGTGCACATATTACCTGAAATGCTGTGTTTACCAGGTTGTTTTGGAAGGATTTCGGCTTCCTCTGGCAGACCGTTGGTGTTCATTCTTGCTTTGGCACAGAAAAGAGAAAATAGTTTAAAAAGTGTTTCCTAATTACTCATTTTTATCATCCTGCTTTATTATATTCTCTAGTGCTATGGAAGCATTGATTTGAATAATCCATTTTGCCCTTCTTTGCAGAAGGGTTAGGAGAGAACAGCAGGAAATGATAGGGATTTAATAATACAGCACTTAAAATAAAGTCTACTGTACAAATACACAACAGTAAAAAACAAAATCTTCTGACTACTTCCCCTGTCATAAACTCCACAAATCTCTGCGTTTTTTTCTATCCTCTACTTCCTTGACTACTCTTGATTTTCCTGAACAAGAGTGGGCCAGCATGAAACATAGATACACATACTTTGTGGCCATCACTTAATAACCTCTGTGTTCCTGTATTTCTTTCTTGCTCCATCACCAGTTTCCACCAGGACAGTCATCTGCACCCACACTTTATTCCTTCCTCTGCTCCAGGCTTTCTCTCATATTTAATAGTGCTCACAAAAGTCCCAGTTCTCATCTACAACCGCATGTGCTTGACAAGCTGTTTAAGCTTTGGATTCTCAGTTGCCTTCACCCTGTAATAGGAAATTAACATTGCACCTCCTAAGACAATGGCAGATGTCATTGTCATATGGTGCCTGCCATTATCATTGTCATTATTTTTATTGGCATCATCATCACCATCACCATCCTTAGTCAATTTCCATTTACAATTCTAATCTTTCAAATATTATGTTGTTAAAGTTTCTCTGTTTCTTTACTTTTTTTTTTTTTTTTTTCTTTTGGTACTGGGGATCGTTCTTGGAACCTTGTGCTTGAGAGGCAGGCGATGGCACCACTGAGCTAAATCCCCAGCCCTGTTTCTTTACTTTTTCATGATCCTGCTTCAGTCATTCCTTTACTTTAAAGTGGAGACAATAATACCTGTAAAAATCATTTTTAAAACTTTTTGGAAACTAAAAAGACATAAATTACCTGAATTTGCCTGGGACATTATTAGATATTGTTACTCTTACTATTACTAAATATTACAAATGCAAGTTTTGGCAAGCTACTCTATTCTTTTATTGTTTGTTTGTTTGGGTACCAAAGATCAAACTCAGGATCTTGTGCTTGCAAGGCAAGCTGTGGCACCACTGAGCTAAATCCCCGACCCAGGCTACTCTAGTCTTAATGTAAATTATTACAATTTTATATTCCTAAATCCTCACTCACTCCATGGAACTCTAAACATTCTTACTTATTAGCATGTGTTTCTATAACAACAATCAACAATAAGCCAAAAGGGCTAAGACTTTAAGGCCACATCCTTCACTCATCCCCACAATGTACTTAAAAAGGAGAGCTGTATATGGACAGAAGCCAAAATGCATATTCTGTTGGCTTATCTTTCTTCCTAATGCCAAATAAGATATTAAAATACATGAAGTAATCAAGAGAGGCAGATGTGGGTAATATTTTTGGATAAGACTGTCTCACATTTTTTGAAAAAATATGTTTCTTAATTTTTAACTGAAAATATTGATATAACAAAAAGCCATTTAAAATAACAGATTTGTGGAAGAAAATATGCGAAGTCTAACAATATAAATAAATGTAGTTTATGAATAATTGAAATGTACTTTTTCATTTTGGTTTTCATATATTTGAATTTTTCTGTTCTCTAAAATAGTTATAACAGTAGCATCATTAACATTCAAATGATTAGAAAAAGGTGTCTATGGATTTCATTTACAATTCAAGTAATTTTATCTTCACTGTTCAATAAAAAAAGTGCTAACAGAAATTACTCAAAATTCCCAAATATAACTTAAAATTTCAAAATGAGTTGCTTTTACTCACTATTGGACAGATGGTTTTTGTAGTTAATATCTATGTGTGTATTATATATTCACAACATTTGTAGTGAGAAAAGGTTTGTGGATGTATCCTACATTATATAATTAAGATATAATGAATTTCATATTTTTATAAAACTGAAGTAAAAGAATCTCTGCCATATGTTTTGCTCTTTAATTAAAATGTCTACTTTGTCTATCTATATTATAATCAAAATGTGAACTCTACCCCTACAATTAGAAATGGGTCATTTCTACCCTACTTCCATACACTGTGGAAAGTCACTCCTTCCCCATCACCCTGAGCATTCCCAGCTGATTGACCTCTCCCTGCCACCTGGTCCAGCTCTGGTTTCTAGAGTAAAGTGCATGGTTTTTTTTTTCAAGTCCACTGGGCATTGATTCTGTTCCCATGTGCAGCCATCTTGAATTCTCACTTTCCTTCATATCCATATAAATACACAAAAGTAAACAAAATCTCTTGTCTAAGTGAAGAGGGCAGATTCTTCTGAATATTCATGGGGGGGGGCTCGATCAGAGGTTTTACATCACAGTTAGAACAACTTAGAATTACATAGGAAACATTTTGGTCCTTGGGACTTGTAGTCTTTTTTTGTGCTGGCACACTTTCTACACTCCACTAGATTCCTTGACATTTCTTTCCCTTTGGCTTCTCTCTTCCTCTTCTCCTGCCTTTTCAGCACATGTTACCAAATAAATCCCTTTCACAATTAAGGTAGAAAGCTTTAAATTCTTCTGTAACAGCTTTTCCTTCTCCTGAAATTTGGAAATTGTATCCTCTAAAACTGAATCTATTAAATAGGCAAATAGTTTGTTTACCTAAACAACCAATAAAAGTGGAAAATAACTGCCAGTCCTTCATTCAGCTTGAGTATGAGGCAGTCATATCTTTATACTCCCGGAAGAGGTATGAAAACAGGTATGAAGACAGAAGAGGTATGAAAACAGCATGATTCAGGCTCACAATTGCAAAGCTGCTGAGGTAATGGTGACATGGATAGCTACTTTTGCACCCTCATTTGTGACAAAGTTGGAAGAAGAAGCATGGAAAGTCCATTTCTTTGAAATATACTGAAGCATGACAGATGATCTGCCAAGCACCCTCCCACAGCACAGAGATTTGAGTGGAACATTTTCAGAAAGGGAGATCCACCAGTGGAAATAAAATGGAAGAGGTGTGGCTAGAATGGTGAAGCACCCAGATGAGCGGATGGACTGGAGGAAGGAGAATTCAAGGAGAATTAGGTCAAAGATCTAGAGAGGTCTTCTCATGCAGGTTAGGGGAGATGGAAGAGAGAGTGGAGACTGTGGTCTCTTCACTGATACTCTTAAGGGCCTACAAGTCAATGGAGGGTAGAACAAAGGAGAAGCAATGTGAAACATGCTCTCTGGACCAATAAGGCTTTGCTGTGTGCAAAATAAACAGTATGCAAAGAGAAGGAAGCTGAGATGCCACAAAAGCTATTGTAATACAAAAGAGTAAAGATGATGGTATTTTGGCACAGGGTGTTGAATGTGATTCAACTTTAAGGTAAAATTGAGAAAATTTGTTGATGGATTGGATGTGAGATGGAAGAAAGAGTCAAGGAAAACTTGAAGTTTGAGACCTGGACATTGGAAAGAATGAAATTTCTAGTTACTGATGTGAAAAAATTCTGGAAAATCAGCTCTGGGCATTGTAAGTTAGTGTTGCCTAAATAAAGCTGTGATCACACAACACAGTGCATGTTACAATTTTTCTTATAGTAAAAAACACATTACCACTAATCTCCCTCAAACACTTGCCCTTGCTTCACAAACACACTTATGCCATCATTCTTGCTACTTTCTGAAGCAGTTCGGGAAGTTCTCTTTCTTGAGTGTCTTTAGTTGTGCTGTGGCGTTTGTTTCAATGTCCTGAATCAATGAAAAACATTTGCCTTTCATCATCATCTTGACTTCAGGGAAGAGCTAGAAGTCTCGGGGTGCCAGATTCAGTGAATAAAGTGGATGAAGACACATCATAATGTTTTTACAAGCCTGGCTTTCTGTTGGATGGCACTCAGCAGCAGCAGTCACTGAATGTTTGATTACACCTTGTAATGACACTCATGAAAGAGAACTTCCAGAACTGCTTCAGAATCGGCAAGAATGATGAAATAAATATTTGAATCAGAGGGAAATATTTTGAAGATTAAAGGCAATGTGTCTTTTACTGTAATAAAAATTTTTACTATGTACTGAATTTTATGACCACACTAGTATGTCCAAGTGGCAATGAAAGACTGATGAGGGAAGTGCAGATCTGGAGCTCTGGGGAGACAGTGAGAGTGAAGACATGTATTTGGGGAGTGTGAGGTACTATTGGAAACCACAAAATGGGAGCAGGTCTGAAGGTAGAGAGGGCAATTGAGACATCCTCAAGCACAGTCCTAGCCCACTTTGGCCTCATGGAGATCACAGCTTGTCTCCACAGGACTACAAGACCTTCTTCAGTGGAGTGTTAGGAAAAAAGTCGGATTGAGAATGAGAAAGAGGGATGGTAATACTTAAGACAGGAACATTTCTGGGGAAAAACGTCAAAATGAAGCAATTGGTGGAAAGAACAAGGGCCCCAGAAAATGATTGCTCTTTATTTACTTTAAAAGATGGAAACTGGTGCAGAAACATTGCTAGTGAAAGAGAAGGAGGGAGCAGGGTCCTGCTAAGGACACTGGTTAAGTAAGGGAGAAAGAGAACTCCATGCATCCCTGGTAACCCAAGAAAGAGCCAATGATTCTGTTTGGAGATAGTGTCATGAGAATCCTAGAAATTCTCTTCTGATCATTCCTAATTTCTCAGGGAATTAGAAAAAGGTCAAAAGCCAAGAGGAAAATGAGGGCAGTGCTGAAGGACTGGGGAGAAGGATAAGGTGTACAATAGTGAACTATGAGTGTGAGAAATCAGTGGGAAATGGGTAGACATGGTTGGAAGGACTAAAATGCCAGCCTGTTCAGGAGTCCAAAAAGCAAAGGAAAGTAAAAAGCATCAACATGATATATAGGATTGTGTGGTGTGTGATGGAGCATGCTTCTGATCTCAGCACTTGGGAAGCTGAAGCAGGAGGATCTCTGCAAGTTCTAGGCCACCCTGGGGCTACATAGTGAGTTCAAGGCCAGCCTAAATTATATAATGAGATGCTGTCTCAAAAAACAAACAAACAAAAAGATGAGATATGTATATGAAGATGAGATATGTATATGTATCAGTTCCCCATAATGAATGTATTTACTATGAATTACAAACATATACCAATAAAAATGTTTAAAAAAAAATTAAGTGATTCACATGCTATGCAAAAGGTTTTAAGGAACAGGATTAAAACTTGCCACATGGCATTAGCTTAACCAGGGTATTAATCCCCTAAAATAGTTCGTTTTGTTTTTGTTTTTACAAGCTAAGTATGTTGAGATGATAGAAGTGAAATGCTACATAAAATAGCAGCAGAATGAGTCAGGGTTTCTCCTTAGTCAAAGGGAAATACATTGTGATCAAGCATGGTTTGTCCTCTGAGTTCTATGATGCCAAAATACACTAGAACTAGTTATATAAGCACCAGTTCAAAAGCTTAAGATTACTTCTTAAATGTCAAATTAAAAACTCAAAATATGTTCCAGTTACAACTCTTGTTTCCCAAATGCACAGGACTTCACAGCTATTTGTATTGAATTCTACATTATACATTAAGATTAGAGAAGTGATTCTGTATAGTCAACTCAATTGCCACCCATTCTTTATTAACAACCTATCAACAGTCAAATCTCCCATCTGTTATTGAAAAAAAAGTACATACTCTCAAATTGTTGGACAAAAGATACAAATTATACTACACTTCTTAATTGTTTTGTTTAATGCTTTAAATTTTTTTGCTATATACTTGCTAGGTTGATTTATCATTTTAATATCAATATGTTAAAATCTCCAGTATGGTAATTGGGTTTGTTAACTTCACTTAAAATTTTATTTTTATGATTTGACCTTTTATTTGCCTGGGTTAGAATTTTAATATCTTCCCTGAGAATTGTTGCTTTCATTAAGTGAAAACTATAACTAACACTCTTTTGGGCCTAAATATTTTTTTCTGATTCTAATGTTGCTGCCCCAGTGTTCTTTTTATTATATTTGTCTAGATTCTTTTTGCTTCAATCACTTTTTATCTTTTAAACCATTCAATTTTGGGTCCTCTGTATGTGTATATTTTGCTAACCAACTATAAGTAAATATATTTCTTGATAAAATTATAATAGGGTTTGTGAGTTTTTAACATATCTGTATAATGCCAAATTATTTTCCAAAGAATTTATATCACTTTCTACCTCGAGGAGCTTGTGTGTGTGTGTGTGTGTGTGTGTGTGTGTGTGTGTGTTTGCAGTACTGCTAGGGATTGAAGCCAGATTTTGTGTATGCTAGGCAAGCACTCAACCACTGAGCAAAATCCCTAAACCTTTGTGAAAATTATTTAATTTTGAGTTAGAGTCTTGCTAAGTTGCCCAGCCTGGCCTAAAATTTGCAGTTCTCCTACCTCTGGGACTACAGGTGTGTGTCACCAAGGCTTAACTTTCAGGAGCAGTTTGTAATTTTGCCTCTTGTTTTACAATCTCACCAACATTTGTGACTGCAAAGTTTTAAAAATTTAAATATCATGTGAGTAGAAAATATTGTGTCTTTATAATCCAATTTGAATAATTTTATAACTAATAAATTTGATTGTATTTTCACCTTTATATTAATCAAAAACATACTCTTGTGATATGACTCTTAACTTCTTACATATATTTATAATTGGACACTTGTTTGATTATTAATGTAATAATATGTGGAATTATTTATATATTCCAGGTCCAATTCTGTATTGATTTTTGTGTGGTAAATATATTCTTTCTGTTTCAAGGGGTTTTTTCCAACTATTTAATATATCTTTTAACAGAGAGAAGTCTTTAATTTTCAAGCAGTCATGTCATCTTTTATTTTATGATATCTTCATTGTATATTATTAAAAAAATCCTGCCTCACCTATAAGTGAGATTTTTGTTATTTTTAGCAAAATTTTTTACTTTCTACATTTAAATTTAATATATATATAGAAATATTTTGTACATGATATGGTAGGAATTCAATTTAAATTTGTTTTCCCTAATCCAGAAAACCAGTGATTCCAGTATTATTTATTACATTTTTTCTATTTATGCATGACAAAAGGCTAACACTTTCATATTCCAAATATAAAAATATCTATGTATGCACACATATATTACACATACATGCTACTCTGAATGGTATTTTATATACATAAAATATTTACATAATATTTATACACTGTCTTCTGCAATTTTATTAATTTTTTTCTGGAAAAGTTTATAGGTGGGGCATTGGCCAAGTTCACCATATTGCTAGAAGCCTCTGTAAAGTGCTTGATAATCTGGAGAAAGAATCATATAACCCAAACTATATAAAGATTTTTTATGTGAAATCAACTGCCTTCATTATACCAACTGGTACTTTTGCTGTTAAAGTAAGAAAGTAGGTAAATTTACTTATAATTACTGTCATTACTGGTTTTGCTTTTTCTTTCCCTGCTTGAATACAGTTATAATTCCCCTAATTAGTTAAAGAGTTCCCCACATATGAAGGTCATGAGTTACTACTAGATAATCTACTTGGGGTTTTTTTGTTTGTTTGTTTTTTTGATACCAGGGATCAAACTCAGCACCTTCCACTTGCCAAGCAGGATAATCTACAGTTTGAATTTGGAAATTTTCAAATTCCTAGTTGTAGCTGTTGTAGCTAATTGAAGAATTTATGAGAAAATATAGTTAAAAAAAAGTGAGTGGGATAAGGAGAGAAAAAGTGCTCTCATTTTGAAAGAGTAGATGATGATTTAAAGGTTGTAACTAGGACCCAGGATCTCAGCAGCTCACAGCTTGTGGGGACATTTCTTCATGGATATGAGAAATGTAAAGAACTTAAAATACTTGAGGTTAAGTTACTTCAATGAGTGCACAAAAAATCCAGATTCCAACTCACATGGCCTGTAAGGAAAGCACACAACCAGGAGCTGTGAGTCCAGGCTTCATCCTGCCTCTGGGTTCACCACAGCAAGGCCTGTGCCATGTCATCCAGCAGGGTGGGATTCTGGTCTTCCTCCTTCATACAGGTGCAGTTCCAGCTGCTGTCACTGCAGTCCAGAAGGAACCATAGCCTTGTGTGGGTCTTACCATTCACGTGTGCTAGAAAGGACACTTCTGGACTCCTTTTATCTGAAAATGGCTTCTCTTCATAATTGATTTGAAGGATGTCATTGGTGGACATAGGATTCTGGCAGGGTTGTGATTACTTTTTCAGATGATTATATAAATAAGGAGCAAAAGAGAGGGCAGATAAATAGGAAGTAGGGAGATCTTCAAATGGATAGGGGAGCAAGAGATGGATGGGAGGGTGGGAAATGAGGGAAAGTGGATGGAAAAAAAGAATTGAATTGAAAGGGAAAATGGTAAACTTAGAGCTTTTGCAGGCGGGAAGAGGACCAAGAGTTGAAAGGAGTCCTAAGAGAGAGGAGAGGTAGAGGATGGGGCAGGGGAGACACGCTTAAGATGTATTGTGTACATGTACTAACTCACCACAATTATAATTGTTATGTACTGCAAACAAGTACTAAAAACCTAGCATTGCTCTATCACTGTTTGTTTAGATACAATGCCTCTCTTTTTTCTTGCTTGTTCAAATTTTAATGAGGTACATAGATGATTTGCCTTACTTCTAAACTGCTGTAGGTTGCTGATGTTTTGCGACTCGAGATTGCAAGTTCTTTATCAATTTTGGAAATGTTTATTTCTTACTTTTAAACAAAGTCTGTTCCTTTCTTACCACCTGTTTCTAGAACTTCTGATGCACAAGTATTGGGATGTTTCATACTGTCCCACAGACCTACAGATCTCTCAGGCTCTACTCACTTTTCCTCAAACTTTTTCTCTTCTTTAGTTTTAAAATGTTTATGGATGTGTTAAAAATCAGTCAGTATTTTTTTTTCCATTCACATCCAACCTAATGTTAAACTCTTCCAGTGACTTTTATTACACGTTCTAGCTTTGCTATTTTATTCATTTAAAAATTTCCATTCCTCCAATGAATCCCTCATTTATTCCTTAAGATCATATCTACCTTTGATTATTTTATATGTTTAACAGTTGTTTTATAGTCTTTGCCTAATAAATCTAACGTTGAGAAAATCTCGTGGCTTGTTTTGATTTTCTTCTTCATTTGGAATATATATATATATATATATATATATATATATATATATGCACATATATATTTTCTACCAGTCTTTATTGTTTGTTGTATATCGATGATGTTCTAGAGACATAGGGATTTGCTATACTCCTCTGAAGAGCATAGTATTTTGTTTTTAATTTTGTTTTTAGGTAGGCAGTTGAATAGCTGATCACCTTGCACATTATGAAGGACTTATAGGACTTATGAAATACCCAAGGTTTCCAAAACCCTTCAGCTCCTCCTTGCTCACTCTTCCCCATGGGTCATTAAACTTTATGAGGATGGGTTCACAGTAGCCCTTTTGCTTGGATGTGGTCTTTGGTTTCACATGAGGTCTCTAGTGTCTCAGCTGGTTCAGGGGTTGTTATTGAGAAAGTAGTGACCCCAGTGCAGGCTAAGGCACTATTCAAACACTAGCACTGCTGTTACATTCGCAAACCCTGGCAGCCAGTTCTGGACAAACTCTGATATTTTGCCCTCTACATATACAACCCAGATCCTGCACAAGAGTTTTTTGAGGGGTGATGTCTCTGCTCTAGACCACCCCTACACAGAACCAGATCTGCTTCCTCAGCCCTGCAGGGTGCTGGGTGTGGCCTATCCCTGCTCCTGACACTGTTTGGGAAAGTGTCCTCACTGGAGCACAGGCATCATTGTAAGTCACACCTGAGGGGCTTCTTTATATTTTCAGAGATCTTTGTCTTGCACTGCCTATGTCCATCTATAGAAACAATTGTATCATATACTTTGAACAGCTATATTGTTGTTTATGATAGTGCTAGTCAAATACCAGTATCTGATCCATCTCCAAATTTATTTAACATATATCTTAAACACATTATCCCAATGAGATGGCTAGCAAAAGTCAGAAGAGTGACTATTAAAGTAGTTAATGCAAATATCATTAATTTTGAATGCTAAAATTGTTACACATTAGTAGATTTCCCATATTCAGGCAAATGAAAAATGGAAATATAGTGATAATTTTGAAAAGCCATTTAAAATTATAATCAGAACTCTAAATTGGCCAGGGATTTAGTTCAGTGGTACAGAGCCTGCCTGGCAAGCATGAGGTCCTGAGTTCCATCCCCGGTACCAAACAAACAAACAAACAAAAAAAAGAAGTCTAAATTAAGAACCATCATATCTGCATCACTGCAGAGTATTTGTTTACAAACTAATATACAGAAAAATAAGGAAATGGTTTAGAAACAGCTAGTAAAACATCAATACTCTCATCCAAGTATACCCAACATAGCAACAGCTACCAACTTGACTTTTGGTCTATGTTCCCCTACTGGTGTGTATTTCCTTTAGTAAACTAAGTAAATGAGACCAAATATCATAAACAAACTAACACTGCTTCACTCTCCCCAAACCACTAACCAGAAATCTTTTATGTGGATGAGCTTTGACTGAAACCACCTATCCTATTATTTATAACAGCTCCAATGTATGGATACAATAACTTATTTGACTAGTCCTCATTGATGACTGTCAATTTTCTACATAATGAGAAAACACATGGATGTAATTGTAGAAGTCAGTAGGATTATTTACCAGAAATTTTCGGATTCTCCCACATTCTAAGTCCAGGATAGAATTTAATTGCCTGGCCCCTTGGGGCAGGTGGATGGGGTGAGATGTTGGCGAAAATGTCAACTACAGCTTTGAAGCTACAGCACTAATTGCCCACTTACAGTCCTCAAGGATTGTCTTTTCTTCCTCTGTGGAGACTGCAGCATTTGAAAATAGGGTCTTGGAGTGAAAGGTGTGAAGTCAGGTTCCCAGCAATGGTCACACAGTCCAAGCAAAGATGAAGCTTTGCCATTTGTAAGATTCTAAGATGTTTTCTGCCTGTTACCTCAGTCTAGTCCATTTAAATGGGTTAACAGATAAAAACATCAATTTCTGTGCTTGTTCACTAAGTCAAAAATCCCTTTAGAATAAATAACTTACTTGAAATTCTAGACCAGAATAAATTCATTTTATATTTTGATACTTTACTCAGTTATCTTTTTAAAAGTAGGCACAATAGAAGATCGATTATGTTTAATAATCAATGTTAAAAGGTCTCATGTAAAAGGGATTTTCATTTTTTATTAGCACATGTTTGTGCATAATGAATATATTCATCATGGGATATATCTTGATCCTTTTAAAAACTTAATGATTCTTAGAAGCACTGATTTGAAAATGGAGGCAATTTTATTTTTATTTTTTTTTAGCAGTTTATGTGTGGAGATGATGCAATCTTACAGGCTAGTTCTGCTCTGGTTGGGTATTCAGTAAAGTAGAGAGAGGGCAGTAAGTACTAATGGCTCCGTGGAAACTGGCTCACTCTAAGGTTGTTTCTCACTGTGAAAATATCTATATTACACTAAACAAAGATCCCTTACTGTTAATGGGAAAATGTTCAAAAGGTATTGGATGAAACAAAACTGAGAGCAAATGGTATCTTAGCTGTAAGCACATGATACCAAGATGTCTTTTTACAAGTCCTATCACATCATTTCTTCTATTTTGTCTGGAGGTGCCATTGAAGGAAATCTGGCTGGGAAGTAATTTTTGCCACATCACTACCTTCAGATCAATAAAGATTTGCTTGTAGATAAAAATGTATGTATTTATTATTGTGCAATACTTTGTTTTCCAGTTTAAGTAAATACATAAATTGCATGTGCTTAGATTGTGAAGAAAAATATTAAACCTAATAATTTGGCCCTATAATATATATTAAATATAAGGAAGAAAGAATTTCAAAAACGTTTTCATTGTATTTATATCACTATGTAATTTTTACTGCTTTTTCCTCACCTTTACATATATATGTATATACATGTATATATAGTAACTGTTGCATAAATGTTAACTCATTTTTTCAATTAAACATTGTATTTTAATAGAAAAATATTTTCTGAAACATATTCGTTCAAAAATGTATTTTTTCCCAATATGTCATGTTTCATATATTTACTAGACCACATTTACTAAGATGCTGTTTCCCATCAAAATTTCCAGTTTAAGACCTCTAAATTCTGGAGACTATTTATCAGGAACAAACCATGCCTAAACACTGAGAGAAAAAGACTCTCTATGGTGTCCATCTATTCCACACCAGCTGAGAGGAAAGTGGTCAGGATGGATGCATTGCTGGTCTCTTTGAGGGTCTGACTCCCGCTGCAGAGGCTGACTACTCAGGAAACCGGTTCTCCAGACTCTCCTGAAGTCAAGACATTGACATATGACAATCCCAACCATTTGACCATGCAGGGGTGGATTTAAGGGCCCTCTTGGAAAGATTGTCTCCTAATAAAAATATAGCTGTCTCTTGGTATCCACCTGGGATTGGCTCTAGGAACTCCCATGGATACAAATATCTGAGGCTGTTCATATCCCTTATATAAAATGGTGTAATATTTGGTCAAAACCTGTGTATATCTTCTTGTATGTTTTAAATCATCTCTAGATAATATATGATATCTAAATCAAAGTAAATGTATGTAGATAGTATGGCTTGGGGAATAACAGTGAGGAAAGAACTTCAGTACATGTTCAATACCGACACAACATTTTTCATCCTTGTTGGCTGAATCCACAGAGTTGGAACCCACCTACATGGTCACCAGACATGTATGTCTTTGGATGGGAATTTGGTTCACATGGATGCCTGAAACTCAAAGAAAAAGCACAAGAATGAGTCCACTAGACTAAGAATACTTAGCAGAGTTACACAAAAAGCTGGAGTCCTTAATTTCGTTACTGAAGTTTTGTGACAACTTTGAAACTGCTAATTATAGGGTTTCATACATTTGGAATAATAAATGTCTTTATTCCTTAAACTACTTTGAAATACTTTTACTAATTAAGAATTTTCTTATAGTTAGTTTAAGATTTATATTGCCCCCTTATATCTTGCCAATTTTCAAAACATTGCGAATCAAATATAATTTATACATTTTAGCCTCACTTGAACTTTCTTCCATTCCATGTACCAAGATTCCTTATGTGTACTTGAATATGTTTCTGTTTTGCTACTCAGATTTATGAATCTGTCTTTCCATTCAAGTACTTATAATATAGGTTTAATTATGTCATTTTATATAACAGTTGAAATACACAGAGTCTGCCAAATAAATGTATACACATTTCAGGAAAAGAATCCATTCAAGTACTTATATTGTAGGTTTAATTATGGTATTTTATATAAAATGTTTATGAGAGATAATAGCTGAAATATACAGAGTCTGCCAAATAAATACATAGACACTTCAGGAAAAGAAAAATAGTATGAGTTTTTTCAACAGATGGTGTTAACCTCGTGTGGAGGACCCTAGAGATGTCATATATCACAGAAAACCCACTGCATGGCTGGCCCTTAGAGAAGAAATTGAAAACGCATGTGCAGTAATCTTAATGACCACCTCTTGTAATTGTAGAGGGCAAAGATAACTTGTATTGACCTCATGATGTCTCAATAAACTTAGTATTAAAATATTTATACAAGTTATTCTTTTCCTGAAATGTGTGTACATTTCTTGGCTGACTCTGTACATATAAAGATAGTGTAGATATGTGTATATAATTTTATGATACTTAATCAAATATGTTTAATATATGATATGTTAGAGTTATGTTTTCTTTCTTTAATCATTATAATTTTTTTTGGTAACGGGGATTGAACTCAGGACCTTGTGCTTGCTAGACGGGTGGCAGCACCACTGAGCTAAATCCCTGACCCTAATCTTTATAATATTAAAAACAAGGGAGAGAGAGGAAAATGTTAATCCATAAGAACCTAAATGGAATTATTATTCTTAATGGAGCTTCCCACGGGTATTAGGTCCTTGTCATAGTTACTTTCCTTGGCACTGAAACAATGTACACACTCACAAATTAAATGAGAAGTTAATTTTGGCTCACAGTTTGTAGAGGTTTTGGTCCATAGTGTCTGGCTCCAAGAGACCTCCGCAGGGCAGAGGAAGAAAAGCTCATGGCATGGCAGCAGGAAGAAGAGAGACTAATCCACTGATGAGTATTACATCCACCCACATGATCCACTCACTTCCCAAAAGTGTCACCTATGAGTGCATAAAGTTTTTGGGAGGACATCTAGATATAACAATCCTAATCTTTATAATCTGAATATTGTACAATATGGTATATCCTGTTTTTTAGTGCTATTTTCGAGGTGGCATTTTCCCACTACAATCTGGATGTGGTTTCAAACATGCTAAATTCCTTTATCTTCTCTAGTGTCATTTAGTCCTTTCTCGGTCCTCCTGCTGTACACCAAAGGGTACTAATTCATTAATATTAACCTTCAAACTGCTGTAGTAATGCTGTGTGCATATTGGCATAGACAAAGGAGAACAAAGGGAAAAAATTCACTCTTATTAATCCAAATGAAAATATATGTAACTAAAAGGTTGATATTAATATCATCTAAAAACAGCCAAATATTACATTTATTTTACAAAAGAAAATTTCAAAATCAACTACATAATAGATTGATTTGTAGTTATTCAGTTTTGATAAATGCAGAAGATATAGTCTCCAAATTATTCTATTATTTTTTTACTTTATGATGATGCAAAACACCTAAACACTCAGCAGAAAGCATGCTTGAAATCCTAAATTTTGATGTGTTCCCATGCCAGAAATGTGTGGTATGATATGCTTGTGATTCTGGGCAGTGGCAGCTCAGCACAGCACTCAACCACTTACATGATTTTGTAGAAAAAAGCTGATATTCCACAGGGTGTTTTGTTACTGTATTATGATGTTTGCTAAGTTAGGTGATTTAAATTCATTTTCAGCTTGGGATATTTTCAATTTATGATGATGTTATCAAGACATAATCTTATTATAAAGCAGAGTATGTACACTTTAAAGTTAAAAATATTTTAAGTAAAAATTTAAAAATTCTATCATAATGCAATATCTTATTAACAATGTTTATGCCACTTACAGGAGGAAAATATATAAATCATTGAATTTTAGATACTCTAACTGTGCCATTTGTTTTGCATTAACATATTCTAAACCCAATTTAAAACTTTACAAGAATATTTTTTGTTTATATGACTAAAATTTTTTTAATTAATTATATTTCTTTGAGTTTTTCTACAGCAGCTGCTCTCTCATCCAATAATATAGTCTTCCTCAGAGTTATAACAAGGAACAGAAGGCTAAAGAAGAGGAGGAAAAGCCATTAAGGATAATCAATATAGCAGAATGCAGATGTCTCTGCCAAGCTCAGCTCTGGAGGAGAGGAGAGATGCTTCTCCCTTCCCAAGAAATGGTGAAACTCCGTTGTTCTTTGCTAAGAAATGAGGAAATATTAAAAGTAGCAATCAGTGATCTAGGACAATTGGGACTTGGTAAAAATAGTTCTAAAAATTATAGGAGAACCATATTTTTTTCAGGTAAAATTTATATCTGCATAGTGTGGTGTGGAAATAGTAGATCTAATGAAGTCATGGTCTCCAAACAACAAAGCAGCAGAAGATATTGTTAGTAAAAATGTAGTGTGATCTAAACTGGTAAGAGGGCAGTTGAGTGTAGTCCACCGAGATTGGCCAGGAGAAAGATGATGGTGAACAAGGGCATTGCAAGAAAGACATGACAAACTGTAGATAGGACAGAGAGACTAGGATTGAACTCTAGGGCTTGTTCTGATTGTTACACCCAGCTAGAGAGAACCAACCAGAGACCGATATTAAATCCACACAGGAGTTTATTACTGGCCAGGACCCGAGCCAGAGCATCTGACTTGAGCTCCGACTGGGGGGAGACAAACATGTTTTATACACCTTTGAGACCAACAGTTTCTAGGCCCCCCTATGGGATAGAACTAGCAAAGCAATCAAAAGGTACAGAAGAGGAACATCCTGCTGTTAGAACATTTGTGAAACAATAGTTGATTAATTGTTGTTTCTAAAGAGACTCTCTAAGGGGAGGAGGTTTTTAAGCTTTCTCCTTCTGCGTTCATCTAATGGGCAGGCAGGTGGGTCAAGCAGCAATGTGGAGTCTGTCTTGCTAACTAGGGTCCTTCACTGATGATGCAAGAGAGACACCCAGAATGAGGAAGGGAGAACCACGAGGCATGGTGTAGATAGTGGTGCCACTGGAGAAATATCAGCACTAATGGTGTACAGTTACAATTGTACTTTTTATTTTTGTTGCTTTTTATTTATTACTTCATAGATTTGTATGGTGTTGGAGAAATAACTCTAAAAGCCTGTACCTATATAAGCATCATCCTTCAAATATCTGAAGAGGAAGTATACAATCTAGCAGATATTTCTGGTATAATTGATTATTTTCTGACAGGCAAAATAAGAACTCCAACATACATTTTTCATAAAAATGCAGTGAACCTAAAGAATGAAACATAAAAGGTGAAATTATAAAGTGGTTACAATGCATTTTGTAGCATAAAGACACTGGAAAATTGACAAAACCGGAAAACTAACATGATAAAAAGTAAAGTTTTGTATACTTAGAATAAAAATATAAAAGCAAATATAAATTATCAAAAATTATTACATGTTTTGTGTAAATATGATCATTTTAATGGAAAAAAGCCAGAGTACAAATATTTAATACAAAAGATATATTATGATTGAGAATATGTAAAAATATTTAATACACTGATAATTTTAGAAAGCAGAGAGTAAAATTTCATTTTACCATTTACCAAAATGTTTTTAATGATAACATCAAGCATAGAGAAGTCATATGGAAAAGATGCAATTTTATGGAAGAAAAGTTGTTTAGTGTATCCCAAAGAGTGTTAGGTGGTATAAATTGGTACAATTTTTCTGGGGCAATGAATAATATTTACCAGAATCTTTAAAATTATTAAGAAAAATACCATATCTTGAAATTTGTCCTAAGGAAACATTAAGGATTTGTGAAAATATTTTGCTACAAGTAGGATTATTATAATTTTTTTCAAAATTTTCACAAAAGGAAACAATAAAACATTCCAATAATACGAGATTGCTCAAGTAATTTTATTCACAGGAGGTGGACTAGAAGAGTCACCTAAGGGTATTTGAAGGATAAAAAAAATTTTAAATTCTCATAGATTATATTTATAGAGAAAGAATGCTCTTACCTGATAAGAATGAATGTTATGTATGCTTTACAAAGACATTAGCCAGCATACTTCAAATTTTAAAATGGAATGCATATAACACAAATAGTGTAATATGAATATAGAGAAATTTTTTCCATATGTGAAAAACCCATAATTTGGAAGTGAGGCTGTAGCCCACACTGCATAGCATGCACTAGGCCCTGGATTCAATCCCCAGCATTAATTTCCTTCTTAATATTACCCATAATTTCTAAGATAATGTCAAATGATTGGAGAAGTTTGTTAAGACATGGAGGTAATCCCTAATGGAGAGGGCTTGTAGAAAGGCTTTGCCAGAAATTGCCCTTTGCTTGAGCATAAGGAATGGAGGGAGTAATTCCCCAGGGAATAAAACCTGGGAAGGTTTATCCATGTTGAACTTTATTAAACATCAGGGAAAAATCCCCTTCCCTTTGCCATACTACACTCTTTCTTCTATCTTACTATTTCATTGCCAAATGTACCATGTATTTCAATTTTTTACCAGTCATATCTATTTCATAGCCCAGAAATATTTTAAACTCAACACATTGAAAATCCAAATGGGGGTCATGACCAGTAATCTCCCCTCCAAGTCTGCTTCTCCTCCTGTGCCGTACACCTCCACAAGTGCCATTAAGGCAGAGTGCAAGTCTGTGAGTGCCACTCTCAACTTTCCTCTGTTGTTTTCCTTCTACATCCAGTCAGTCACTGATATCATTACTTTTACTTCTGAAACCACTTTGGTCAGCTTTGAGAGCTGGGGCCTGGTTTCGTTGTTGAAGATGGTGATGGACAATGGTTCAGGCTCTTGCTGATTTACCCAGAGTCTGGCAGTGAGCCGCCTGCCCTGGTGCAACTTACACTCTGCACTAGTCCTGATGAGGGAGTGCTACAGCCCCAGGCCCTGTTGAAAGGCCAGTCTAGCTAGGAGTCAAGCAGCTTTAATTATGTTAAGCATTCTTTTGAACCCAATGGGTGTGAGATACCCATTTGGTTGTCTAATCAGTTGTAATCATTTTCGCTTATTCTGGTCTCTTAGAGTTTCCTTCAGCTTTGTTCTTAGTTGGTAACATATGTCCTGAACAATTCTTTGAATTATATTCTATTCATAACCAACTACGTCAATATCAAATCAGGCCTAGTTTCTATCTTTTTCACTTGACCTTTTTTCTGATGGACATTGGAAAGAAATGTATTTTCTTCTTTGTTAGGGGCATCTTTGCTTACAGTACTCTGCTTTCACTAATAAGATTACTGAATAGTCTGCTATATTGTTGGTTCCCTCCATCAAAGCTCAAGGGGCAGGAGATTAATTTTCCAAGCCTCCTCCAGGTTTGGATTGTTGAAGATATGCATCATGTTTTTTGTGTTTCTGAATCTTATCTGACAGTTCTTACTGCCCAGTGAGTCAAAAGGGAGCAGGCCAGGTGGAGATACTGAGTGGACCATCCTCAAGCCTTTGCACACATGCTCTTAGAGGGGGCAGCAGCTTTATTGGGTTTCCAGTTGCTCCACCCTTGCCAGGGAGGAGCCTATGGATACATAATTAGGCTGATTAGCTCTCACTCTAAACATCTTCCCTTGTCCTGAATTAACATCTGTGTTTTCTTTGATAACAATAAAACTGGGCTTATCAGCACAAATTCTGAGAAGAAAACACTAGATGAGCCCTCTCTGGCAATCAGCCTGTATCCACATCACTCCCAGGTACTGTCATGGAGAGCTCCCCTGATCACAGAATAACCTGAATTGACCCCTATAAATTGTGCTGCAGATATATTTATCTTAATGCTTCCTGCCACCACCACTGCAGCAGCTGGCTTTCATTTGCATCCAAAATTTACCTTCCTTCTCTTTCTTGAATCTAGCCCTGATTCTCTTTAAGGACTTGGTTGTTAAAAATTGAAATTGCCAGACATGTTGTATTTTAAATTTATGCCAGAGCTCTTTAAGAAAATGCTTTCTGCATGCCTAAGCACTAGAAGTGCACAGTTTTCCCATGGCAACTTTCTTCTCACCTCCTCCTTTGCTCCTGGGTTTTATGAGAAGATCCCTGTTTCTGTGGGAGCTGTGAAAATTCTAGTATTATTGCCGTCACCCTGGAGAATACTTTCCTTGGTTATAAATCAGTCATATGAAGAAAGGGTTCCTCTTTATCCATGACATGAATGCATGATGGATGGCCAGCGCCATCCACCTTTGACTTCACTGTGCAGCTTGTGGCAGCAATGCCCTGAGCTGAGAGGAGGAGTTCTGAGCCTCACCTGGATTATGCCCATGAAAACTGGTCCTCCCAGGGAACCTGAGTAGTAAAGGACAGTGGGGATGGGTGAGTGGAGGACTAATGGTGGGAAAGAAGGTTACTATTCAGAATATTCCATAAAGAGTTGTGTATCTCTTCCTTTCCCACTGTGTTACTTCATAGTAAGCATTTAATTAACAACAATGATAAAAAAAAGGAAAATTTAAACCACAATTAAAGGATACAGTCTCTCTCCTGTACAGGTAGCCAGAAAGTTTAATACTTGGGCAATTTCAGTTTTGCAAAGAATTTTTGATTTTAAATTGGCCTATTTATTGATTATTTACATTGACCCCTCTCCCTCCTTGACTAACATGAATCTGGAGTTAACTCCAAGTGTGAGTCACTGGCACCTTTGTCTTGCCACACAGATGCACGTAGTCTGTGGAACACTGAACAGAGGATGTTTCATGAGTCCTAAATAGATGTTTTTTCCCAATGACTTTACAGCACTAAAAGGAAGCCATAAAATTGTCACAGTTTATAAATCAGTGAGATTAGTGTTAAAGCCATTAATCTACATGAAAACAATATTTGATACGCACATATTCTGTGAGGGAAATATGAGTTATTTATATGATCAACTGATATGTTGCAAATTAATTTTGGGAACAATTCACTGCAAAAAGACCACCCAATTTTACATGAGTGCTTTAACTACCAAACCAATATTTTCATTAGAATTTTTTTGTTAATTTTATTGGTACAATTTAATTATACATAGTGAACACCTTCATCAAAGGGAATGTGTACTTGTACATGGTATATCTCGATTTCTCTGTCTCTCTCAATTCCTTCCCCTCCATTCACACATCTCTCCCCCCTTATTTACAAAAGCTTTGTTTACAATTTTTGTTTCCATTTTTTTTCCATTTTTTTCTCTTCTTTTCTTGTTTTTCTCTTCCTTTTCCTCTCTTCCCCCTTCACAGTTTCCCTTTCCTTTTGAACAATTTCTTCCTATTTCATATTATCTATTATACATTTTGGTCCCTATTTAGCTGTGTTAGCTACTTTTCTCTCATGGCTGAGACAAAATACCCAACACCCAAATTTAGAGGGAAAAGGGCTTACTTGGCTTACAGTTCACAGAGGTTTTAGTCCATAATCAGCTGGCTCCAAGACAAGGATGGCAAACAGGCCTCACAGAGAAGAAACAATGTGGTGTGCACAAGGTAACAAGAGCAACGAGAGAGTTTAACAGCACCTTTTTTCCCCTTTTATCTTATTCAGACTACCAGGATTAGAGTGGTGCCAAACTAATCAATCACATATAGGGTTTAGTAATCACACACCCTTAATCCTAGCATCACATAATCCAGATTCAACTACCTCTGAAAAAGAAAGCTCCACCTCATCCACATGTGGCTTTGGGGGGACATCTAAACACAAACTGTAGTGTTACCCTTTCAGTTTCTCACACCAGAGAGACAATGCAATATTTACATATATGTGTTCAATTTATTTCACTTAAGAAAGTAGTCTCAAATTGCATCCATTTAGATATAAATGTCTCAAGTTTATCTTCCTTATGGGTGAGTAGTACTCCGCTGTATAAAAAATAAACCCACATCTTTGTTATCCATTCATCAGTTGATGGGGATTTGGGTTGTTTCCAAGATTTAGGTATTATAAACTGTGTCACTAAAGCATGGATGTACATATATCATTGTAGTATGATGCTTTTTATTCTTTCGGGAAGATGCCCAGCAGGGGAATAGCTGGGTCAAATGAGACCTCTCGTCCTAATTTTTTGAGAAATCTCACACTGATTTCCACAATCACTGCAACCAACTGCACTCCCACAAACAGTGGAGAAGGGTTCCTTTCCCCCTTAGCCTCACCAGCATTTGTTGTTGGTTGATTTCTTGATAATAGCCATTCTTTTTGGAGTGAGATGTAATCTCAGTGTTGTTTTAATTTCCATCTCTTGGATCACCAGTGATATTGAACTTTTTTCTATGTATTTGTTTGTCATTTTTACTTCTTCTGCTGAAAAGTGTCTATTCATTTCAGATGCCTATTTTAAATTAGAAGTTAATCAGATGTGGAGCTGCAGGTATCTAAATTTACCAATTAAAATACAATGAGCTATAACCAAATTTCATATGTTAGGAATCATAGGTCCTTTCCTTTTCTCTTTATATATTAAAAAGTTTATACCTATTTTTTGTCACTTCCTCCCTTTTCTGCTTCCTATTGATATGTAGCTTTGACCAGTGCTTATAGGAAATAGGGAGAAATCTTTATTTCTAAATTTTACTATTTTTAAAAATCCAAGTCTGATAGTTAGACTCTTAGGAAAAATGGTCATCTGGAGAAGTGTAGCAAAAAATTTAGAATGAAGTTGAATATGGAAGAATCACAGTTGCTAAGTTCGAAGCATCTAATACTTGAATACTTCTGTATGTGAGATGTATATCAGTCTAGAGAAAACTATGTCTAAATTTTACATTGAATATCTCAATTTTAGACTCATTATAAAATAAGAGATAATTTTTCCATAAGTCATTTTCGGGGCTATGATATATATATTTTAGGTATAACATACATTTACATTTATCATTGGGTGTTTGTACCAGAACATGATGTATCTTAGTTCTTATTTTTTCTCCCATTACCTGTGCACCCTTCACCCCCTCCACCCTTCCCTATTTACACAGACTTTGATTCAATTTTTTTTTTCATTCTCATACTTTTTCCTTTTCCTTCTTCCCTTTCCCCTTCCCCTCCCTCCATCCCCTAACTCTTGGACCTTTTCCTATTTCAAATTATCAATTATTTATTTTAATCATTTTAATCCTTATTTACACTTTCAGTTTCTCACACTAGAGAAACTATTGGTATTTACACATGTGTGTCCTATTTATTTCACTTAAGAGTATGGGCTCAATATGCATCCACTTAGCTATAAATGCCTCTAGTTTCTCATTCTTTATGGCTGAGCAGTACTCCATTTTATAAAAAAACCCACATCTTCTTTATCCATTTTCCAGTCGATGGGCACTTGGGCTGTTTCCAAGTTTTAGCTATTACAAACTGTGCCCCTATAAACATAGGTGAACATATATTGCTGTGGTATGATTCTTTTAATTCTTTGGGGAAGATTCCCAGTAGGGACAAATCTTCAGTAGCACGGGAGCTAGCACAATCAACAACTGGGATCTCAACATATTAAAAAGCTTCTGCACTGCAAGAGAAACTACCAATAGAGCTAAGAGACAACCTACAATGTGGGAAGAAATTTTTAGCAGCTGTGCCTCAGACAAAGGTCTACTATCGAGAATTTTTTAAAGAACTGACAAAAATAAGACCTGCCAAATTCAAAAACCCAATTCAAAAATGGGCATCCGAAATGAACAGACATTGCTCAAACAAAGAAGTAAAAACAGCAAATAAATATATGAAAAAATGTTTGGGGCTATTTTATATAATATGCTTAAAATAACAATGAATCATAAAGCACTTGTTTAAAGAAAATGAATTTTTGGAAAATATATCACTAATAAGTGAAACACATGTTGAGGCCATTATTGTGTAAGGTGATGGAATAGCAAGATATGAATCAATGTCTTATTGTTTTAGGCATAATGGCCAATAAAGATTCAGGTATAGGTAATAGAAAAATGTTTTGACTCTTACTACCTTCAAGTGTATCTATCATTCTCTCTCCCCCTTTCTATTTCCATTTTGTGATTTTTTTTTTTTTTTACTTATTGCTCATCTTGTTATGGTAAGATCTTAGATGGTCTTTTAGTGTGAATTGTTTATGTGACTTTTATTGATAAATCAATTACATGACACTTTGTATAATTTCAAATCAATGGATAATAAAAATCCAGACAATAAATTTATTTCTTAACTCTGCTTGCTATTCAGCGTCCTTTCTTTTGACATCGATCTGTCACTTCAGTTATGGCCCATCATATCTGTGCAGATTCTGTGATAAAGGGTTTTACGAAAATATGTCAAGCTACCCTGAAACCAACTTTTCTATCTTTGAATAGTCATGACATACTTTTCTGATCTAACTATCCCTTGATTGTGACAAATAAGAGCAGCTGGGGAATTCCATATTTTATTGAAGATGAGACAGAAGAAAATTCACAATGACCAATGACCTACTTTGTAACTGTTTGACAAAACCCCACCCCCACTTACATGGAATTGCCCTGCTCTGCTTTGCTATGTGAGACAGCTAACCCAGGGAAGCACAAACATTGCTGCTAACTGGTTCCATTTTAAATTAATAGGTAGTGACTCTTAAGGTTTGGATTAGAATGTCTTCTACACCCCTCTTATTTTCATAGCCAGGGCTTTGAGAAAGTGACTGAATCACAGAGTCTACATACCTGACTTGATTTTAGGAGGTGAGGCCAGTTTGGAGGAGATGTATTCCTGGGGTGTGACTTGGAAGGATATATCCCGCCCCCCCAGCTGCTCCCTTTTTTCTCTGCTTCATGGACACTATAATATGGACAGCTTTTCATAGGCTATGCCTCTCTGCCATGCCATTCTGCCTTGGGGCCCAGGGATTGTAGATTAACCATGAGCCAAAACAAACCTCTCCTCTTTTCCTCTTTTAAATTCTAGTGTTGGGTGTTTTGTCCCAGAAATGAGAAAAGTAAGTAAAACAGTGGCCTAACTGGAAACTTAGTCCAAATTTGTATTTACATGATTCTTATTTTGATCATTTACTTTCCAGTTCTCTATGATCAATACCCATACCTTCTCAAAATACCAACAATTTCACTATCTTCATTCTCAGCTAATGACCTTATATCCTAACAGAAAGACAAACTGAAAGAGAGAGAGAGAGAGAAAGGGAGGAGGGAGGAAGGAAGGAAGGAAGAAAGGAAGGAAGGAAAAAGGGAAAAAAAGAAAGGTCTTCAACAACTTCCTGCTACAACACAGGGCCATCTTTGCCTATCCAATCCTGAATCCCCTCCAGTCACATTGGTTGTCCTGTCTGGGCTCCCAGATGTACTCAGATCCCATAAATCCCATGCCCTCTCACCTGCTTAGAGTTCTCACTTCAGTTCTTGTTTTCACCCTCTCTGACAGAATCAATATTTCTAGTTCACTGAATATTTCTTATCTGTATTCAAACATTATTTTTTTCAATTTAAAAGAAATAAACATAAAAGTTGCTTGACTTTTATTACCTCAGTTAGTATTCTAGCTCTCTTTCTTAGTGTTGCACATTTGTGTTGTCCCTGATGCTACTCTGCAGGCTCTACTCTATCAGGGTGATGCTTTGCACACTTGTAAATCTAATGTGTCATCTCCATCTCCCGAAACTCTGTCTGCACTTGGCTTTCATGGCACAAAACTGCCCCAGTTTCTACTTTCCTCAGTAGCCGTTCCTTTGTTATACATAAAATATCATCTCCTAACCAGTTACCTGGCTTGCCTGGAGCAACATCCAATTCTCTACTCAATTTAATCAATTTAAATTTTTCAGCTCTAACATCACTCAAATTTTTTTCCAACATGGATCTCTCTACTAAATTTCAGATTTGTAAATCTAGTTGCTTTTCAATATTATTTTTAATTGGAAATATGAATATACTTTTTATTAATATAAGTAGTCCTCCATATCCTGGGGTTCTGCATCTATGGATTCAACCAACCACAGATGAAAATTATTTCTTCAGAATTGAATTGAAACTGAAGGTATACAGACTTTCTTGGTCATTATTCCCTTAAAACACAATTAACATGACATTTACATCACATTAAATATAAGTAATCTAGGAAGGCTTTAAAATATATGAGAGGATATGCATCCATTATATGCAAACACTGTGCTATTTCCTAAAAAGCCTTGAACATAAGCAGATTTGGGTATTCACCAGGGTCCTATAACCTATTTCATTTGAAGATCAAAAGATAATTGTATTGTTTTCTATTGACAGATCAAAATTGTTATACATTTATGAGGTGTGATGTGATGTTTTGATATATGTAGACAATGTGAAATGATTATATCAAGCTAATTTTCAAATTTATCACCTTCCTTACATATAGTTTTTATGGAAAGACACTTGAAATTTACTTTTTCAGTTCTTTTGATGCATGCAATATGTTATTGTCATATAATTATAGTCACACTGCTGTGCCATAAATCTCAAAAACATACCTCTTATTTCTCTGAAACTTAGTAACTTTGATTAACAACTTTCTGATGCGACCTTCCTCCCTCTTTCATCCTCTGGTAACCACAATTGTACTCTCTACGTCTGTGAGTTCAGCTGTTTAAATTTCGGCATATAAATGAGATTATGCATGTTTGTATTTCTGTGCCTGACTCATTTCACTCAGTATAATATTTTCCAGTTTTGCATATCTTGCACAAAGGACAAGATCCTCATCCTAGGCACTTTCTTAATTTGAATAATAGTCTACATTGTCTTTATCCATTAATCCATAGATGGACACTTGAGTCCATAACTTGGCTACAATGAGTAATACTGCCATGAAAACAGATATTACTTCAATATATTAATTTCAGTTCCTTTGGATATATATTAAGAAGAGGGATGTCCCACCGCTTGCAGCTCAGAGGAAGGGGCATCTGGGCCTCAGTCTATCCTGCTGCTCCCAGCCAAGAGGAAGGGGCTTCTGAGCTGCCATCGCAATGTAGCCAGCTCATAGGAAGGGGCTTCTGGACCACCATCTGGCCCACAATACCCAGTCCAGAGGTAAGGGCTTCTGGGACACCATCCATCCCATCACTCCCAGCCCAGAGGAAGAGGCCTCTGGGGAACCATCCTTCCCACCACTCCTGGCACAGAGGTAGGGTCTTCCGGGCCAGTGCCAATCTTGCTGCACCTGGCCCAGAGGAAGGGGCTTCTGGGCCACTGTCCTGTCTGTCTCACCACTCTCAATCCAAAGGTAAGGGCTTCTGGGTCGCCATCCATCCTGTTGCTCCTGGCACCAGCCTGGCCCTGAAATGAGAAGACTCACAAACAAGACTCAAAACCAGGCTTCCAGATCATCTACAGCAACTGCAAAGGGAAATGAGATGGAACACTCTGATACTCAAACACCTGGACTCCCTGAACTGGCAACAAAAGAGGATCTGGAAAAAATGAAATCAGAAATAATTTCTTGGATAACAAGAGAGATTGTGCTCATAGTGCAACACATGATTAATGAATCTAGAGAGGAACTGAGGAACATGATGGAATCCCAACATAGGAAACAAATGGAATCCATAAAACAGATGCAAATAGATTTCCCAGAGATGAAAAACTCCATTGAAAGTCTACACAGCAGAATGAGCCAAGGTGAGGACAGAATTTCAGATATAGAAGATAAGATTGCAATTTGTGACCAGGAAAATAAAAAAATGCTTCAAAATTATAGGGGACCCTGAGAAATCAATCTAGCAGCTGCTAGATGATCCAAAGAAGAATAACATAAGACTGATTGGAGTCAATGAAGAAACAGGAGAGAGTGCAGATGACATAAATAAAACTGTTCACAGAAGTAATGGCAGACAACTTCCCAAGCAGGGGAAAAAGACTTGACATACAGATAAGTGAAGTATATAGGACTCCAAATAGCCTTGATCAAAAAAAAAAAATCTACACATAGGCATACAATTGTTAAGATTACAGAAACGCAACAGAACAAAGTTCTACAAGCAGTTAGAGAAAAGAAACAAATCACATACAAAGGAAAGCCCATCAGAATCACAGCAGACTGCTCAATGCAAACCCTCAAGGCAAGAAGAGCTTGGAGTGACATAGTCCAAGCCCTAAAGGAAAACAGTCTCCAACCCAGATTGATGTACCCTGCAAAACTATCTTTCAAAATTGGTGGAGAAATAAGAAACTTTCATGACAAAGAGCACCTTAGGGACTTCATGAATACCAAACCAGCACTCCAAAAAATTTTGGACAATATCCTAGGAACATACAATGAGGATCACAACCCAAGGAAGCACAGCAGAATGAACCCATTGGGTGCGACAAGAAATTAAATGTAAAGGAGAAGAATCCAATAAAATGAAAAAGTCATGACAATGATAAGTCAATATGTATCAATTGTAACCATCATTGATAATGGTTTCAATTCACCATTCAAAAATAGACTGGCAGAATGGGTCAAGAAGTAAAATCCAACAATATGCCGCATACAAGAAACACACTTAATTCAAAATAAAACTCATAAACTGAAAATTAAAGGATGGAAAACAATACTCCATGCAACAGGAACCTGGAAAAAAGCAAGAGTAGCTGTCTTCTTTGTAGATCAAATAGATTTCAAACAAACACTAGAGATACAAAGAAGGACACTACACCTTTGTAAAGGGAACAATCCAACAGGAAGAGAGGACAATCATAAATATCTATGCACAAAACAATAGTGTGCTCAACTATATAAAAAAAATACTAACGGACATAAAAACTCATATATGCACTAATATTATTGTAGTGGGGGACATCAATACTCCACTGGCACAAATAGATAGATCAACTAGACAAAAATTAAGTAATGAAATGCTAGAATTCAATCGAACTCTTGAACAAATGAATTTAACACATGTTACAGAGTGTTCCACACCACAAAATCAGTAAACACATTCTTCTCAGCTGCACATGGGTCATTCTCCAAGATAGACTACATACTTGCTCATAGAACACGTTTAAGTAAGTGCACAGGAACTGAAGTTATCCCCTGTATATTATCAGACCACAGTGCGATGAAACTGGAGATCCATAGCAAAAGAAACTCAAAAAATGTCATTAACTTGTGGAAATTGAACAACACACTTCTGAATAACCAATGGGTCACAGAGGAAATTAAAGAAGAAATCAGACAGTTCCTTCAATTAAATGACAATGACAATACAACATATTGGAATCCATGGGACACAATGAAAGCAGTCTTACCAGGGAAATTCATAGTAGTGAATATGTATATTAGGAAAACAGAATGAACTCAACTAAACAACCTGATGCTGAACCTCAAGCTTCTAGAAAAAGAAGAGCAGGACAAATCAAAAGCTCATAAAAGGGAGGAAATTATAAAAATCAGAGCAGAAATCAATGCAATGGAGACAAAGAGAACGATACAAAAAATCAATGAAGCCAAGAGTTGGTTCTTCAAAAGAATCAACAAAATTGACAAACCCTTAGCCACCCTTGTCAGAAAAAGGAAAGAAAAGGCCCAAATCCATGCAATTAGGAAAGAAAAGGGTGAAATTACAACAGATCCAGCAGAAATCCAGAGGATCATCAATACCTACTTCCAGAACCTACACACCAATAAGATGGAAAACACAGGAGGAGTGGACAGATTCCTAGATACATATGAATTACCAAAATTGAATGAAGAAGACCTAAAAATTCTAAACAACCCAATATCAATCAATGAAATGGAAAACATAATTAAAAACTTATCAGCTAAGAAAAGCCTAGGTCTTGATGGCTTCACTGCTGAATTCTACAAGACATTTAGAGAGGAACAACTGCCACTACTGTTTAAACTCTTCAATGAAATTGAAAGGGAAGCAATACTCCCAAATTCATTCCTGGAAGCAAGCATCACCTTGAACCCCAAAGCAGAGAAAGACCCAACTGAAAAAGAGAACTACAGGCCAATCTCACTAATGAACATAGATGCAAATATCCTTAATAAGATACTGGCAAATAAAATGCAGAAGATCTTCAAGAAGATCATACACCGTGATCAAGTGGGATTCATCCCAGGGATGCAGGGATAGTTCAACATATACAAAATCAATCAATGTAATACACTATATCAGTAGAGCCAAGGACAAAAAAATATGATTATTTCCATAGATGGAGCAAAATCATTTGACAAAATCCAACATGCATTTATGATAAAAACCCTACAAAAAATTGGAATACATGGTCTCGACCTCAAACTGATAAAAGCCATCTATGAAAAACGAATAGCCAATATCATACTAAATGGTCAAAAACTGAAATCCTTCACACTAAAATCAGAAACAAGACAAGGATGTGCACTATCACCACTCCTGTTCTATATAGTTTTGGAAACATTAGCTATGGCAATTAGACAAGAGAAAGAAATAAAAGAAATAAAGACAGGTAATGAAGAAGTCAAATTGTCATTATTTGCAGATGATATGATACTCTATGTAGAAGACCCCAAGAACTCCACCAAAAGTCTTCTAGACTTAATAACCAAATTCAGTCAAGTAGCTGGTTACAAGGTCAACACACAAAAATCAATAGCTTTCCTCTACACTAAAGACAGACTCACTGAGAGAGAAATAGGGCAAATAATTCCTTTCACAATAGCATCCAAAAAACTGAAATACCTAGGAATCAATCTAACAAAAGAAATCGAAGACCTCTTCTCTGAAAACTATAGCACTCTGAAAAGAGAGATTGAAGATGATATCAGAAAATGGACAGATATCCCCTGCTCCTGGGTAGGAAGGAGTAATATAGTGAAAATGGCCATACTTCCAAAACTGCTATATAGATTCAGTGCAATTCCAATTGAGATCCCAGCAGCATACTTCATGGACCTTGAGAAAACAATCCAAAAATTCATTTGGAACAAGAAGAGACCCAGAACAGCAAAAGCAGTTCTAGGTTACAGAGACATGGCAGGAGGCATCACAATCCTCAATTTGAAACTATACTACAAAGCTACTGTGATAAAACAGCATGGTACTGGCAAAGAAACAGACCTGAGGACCAGTGGAACAGATTAGAAGATGCAGAAACAATGCCAGACACACCCAGCCATCTCATCTTTGATAGTCGCCAAACACCCTCACTGGATGAAAGATAGCCTCTTTAATAAATGGTGCTGAAAAAATTGGGTTTCAACTTGCCAAAGATTAAAACTAGACTTATATCTCTTGCCATGCGCTACACTAAAATCAAAATGGATTAAAGATCTAAATATTAAAATAGAAATGCTGACCTGGCTGGAACAGAGGTTAGATAGAACTCTTGAAGACATCTGTGTAGGAAAAGATTTTATGAACAAAACCCCAGTTGCCCATGTACTAGCACAAACAATCAAGGAATGGGTTCTCTTCTTATTAAAAAGCTTCTGCACAGCAAGCAGGAGAAACCACCAGCAGTGTGAATAGATAACCCACAATGTGGAAAAAAATCTTCACCTGCTCTTCCTCAGACAAAGGCCTACTATCTCGAATCTATAAAGAACTTAAAAAGATCAGACCTCCCAAATTTAAAGACTTAATCTGGAAATGGGCATCTGAAATGAACAGACATTTCTCAGACGAAGAAGTAGACATGGCAAATAAACATATGAAAAAGTGTTCAACATCACTGGTCATTTGAGAGATGCAAGTGAAAACAATGCTGAGATTCTACCTCACTCCAGAAAGAATGGCTGTCATCATGAAATCAACCAATAACAAATGCTGGTGGGGCTGTGGGGAAAGAGGAACCCTGCTCCACTGCTGGTGGGAGTGTTAACTGGTGCAACCACTGTGGAAATCAGTATGGAGATACCTCAAAGAACTAGGACTGGAAGTCCCATTTGACCCAGCTATTCCCCTGCTGGGTATCTGCCCAAATGGATTAAAAGAATCATACCACAGTGATAAATGTGCACACATGTTCATAGCAGCACAATTTGTAATAGCTAAAACTTGAAAACAGACCAAATCAACTGGAGACTAGCTAAAGAAAATGTGGGGTTTTTTTTAATAAAATGTAGTACTACTCAGCCATAAAAAATGAGGAGTTAGAGACATTTATAGCTAAGTGGATGTACATTGAGGCGATACTCTTTAGTGAAATAAATAGAATACACATGCATAAATATGGAATAGTTTCTCTAGTGTGAGAAACTGAAAGTGTTAATAAGGACTAAACGGTGTAATAGATAATGTGAAATAGGAAGATAAGGGGCAAAGGGAAGGGGAACTGAGAGGGCTAGGGGAAAGGAAAGAAGGGAATGGAATATGAGAAAATGAAAAACTTGAAACAAAATCTTTGTAAATAGGGAGGGATGGAGTGGTTGAAGGGAGGGCAGGGGAAGGGGGAAAAGTAAGAACCAAGAGAGATTATCTAAAGGTGCAAATTTCCAATGATGTATGTCATTATATTGTATACCTAAAAGGTACCGATGATTAGAATGAATAATTGATAATGCAAAATAGGAAGAAAAGGTCCAAAGGGGTAGGGTATTTGGGAGGGGCAGGGGAAAGGAAAGAAGGGAAAGGAAAAATGATGAGAAATGGAAAAAATGGAAATAAAATCTTTGTAAATTGGGAAGGGTGGAGGGGGTGAAGGAAGGGCTGGGAATGGGGAAAAATTAAGAACCAAGATGCATCATGTAAAGTACAAGTTACCAATGAGAAATGTAAATGTATTTTATACTTAAAATGTACCAATAAAAGAATTTTTTTAAAAAAGAAGTGGGAAATATATTCCTATTAAATAATTGGATTATATGGTAGTTTTTTCAGGTTTTTGAGGGACTGCCATGCCATTTTTCATAATTGCTACACAAATTTACATCTCTGCCAACAATGTATAGGAATTATTTTTCCTCTGTATCTACATCAGTACTTGTTATTTTCATCACTTTGATAATGGACATGTTAACAAGCATGCTATAAATGATTTCTCATTGTAGTTTTACTTCACCATTTCTTTATCAGTAGTGATGCTAAGCATTGTTTAATGATCTGTTGACCATTTGTATATCTTCCTTTGAAAAATGTTTGTTCAGGGTTTTTTTTCACGTTTTAATTGGCTTTTATCTTCTTACTACTGTTTTGAAACTGTTGCATATTTTGGATACTAGCCTCTGGTAATATTATGGTTTATAATCATTTTTTTTCATTCTCTATGTTGTCTCTCACTTTTGTTAATTGGTTCTCTCACTGTATAGGAGATTTTTAGTGTGATACAATCCTATTTGTCTATTTTTATTTTTGTAGCCTGTGCTGTAGGTATTATGTCCAGTTTTAACCTATCAAAAACTAAACTTTTATTATATTGTGTCTCAAAAATACAATCATCTGACAGTCTTTCCCATATCTTTCCAGGTTGTCAGGCCAGAATCCATTCTCAACTGCTCACCTTCTTTCACAACCATCAATATTAGACACTGGCATAAACATCACCATTCCTCCCGTGGATTCTGGAAATCATCACTTATTTGGTTGCCTGGCTTCTATAAGTGCCTCTCTACAGTTATTCTCAACACATTATCCAAATTATCATCTGAAAATTTAAATTTGAACAGGCCATTCAGTTGCTCAGTATCTTTCATAGTTGTCCCATCTTACTTTACTTCATTTGAACTGGGAGTAAAATCAGTGATATACCTTTAGTGCCCTCTACCATCTAACCTCATATTACCTGGGTGGCCTTTTTCAATAACCCTTTGTTCTGTAGGAGTCACAATTGTTTCTTTCTCTTCATTAGAGGTAAGACACAGTCCTGCATCAGAAGAGCTCTGCTTGGGATTCCATCTTCAGGAAGGCATGTCTTAGATACCCTGTAAACATTGCTTTTAACTTCTTCAATGATGTGATAGATGAGATAATGGCCTCACAAGAGATGTGCATTTCCTAATCCCTGGAACATATGAATACCTTCTATGGAAAATGAATGTTCTGAATATGAATAAATTAAGGTTTTGATGTGCAAAGGTTATGTTGAATTACCAAGATGAGCATAATTCAATCAAAACAATACTTACAAGGGAGAGGAGAAAGCAGTAAGAGGGACAGAAGGATATGTGATCATGAAATCAGAGGAATACAGATATTTGAAGATGCTCTCTTTTTGCTCCTAAAAAATGGAGAAAGAGCCATAAGCCAGACAATTTCAGGTAGCCTGTAGAAGCCAAGGAAGATAAGGAAATAAATTCTCCCCTACAGATTCTAGGAGAAATGCAGCTATGATGAGATCTTGAGTTGTCTAATGAAACTTGATTGGAACTCCTGACTTACAAAGCTGTAAGATAATAAATACATATTGTTTTAGTCCAAAAATTTTGTGAAAATTGATTACAGTAGCAACAGAAAACTCATACAATGTAGTTGGTGAAAAGTTGTATTTTCAGGAAGGCCCTATAGTACCAGATTTCTGTTTTATTTACAAATTTTCTGTCATAGTATAACACACGTGGCCTAGAGTCCAAGTACCAAAGGAATCCTTGTTCCCAACTGAAATCTCCTGATCCTAGTCCTTGTCATTCATCCTTTTATTAATATTCTGATATTCTGAGAACTGATCAGAATCTCCCATTGTTGTCTTACAGCACTCTGGGGTTGCTTCTCCAGGGGGCATCTCCAAACCTTTCCAAACTCCTGTGACCCAGTTCCAGAGGCTTCTGAACCACATGCTCTGGTAGCAATCCTACCAATGACCCCACTTCTCTAACACCAAAATTTATCTTAAACATTTTCATCACCATTGAGACAAAATATCCAATACTTACAATTTAAATAAGAAGTTTTTCTTTGGCTCATGTTTCAGAAGTTTCAGTCGTTCATGGCCAGAAGAATGGTGTAAGGGGCTGGGCAGAGGAACACTGCTCGTATTATGTCAGCCAGGAATCAGAGAGAGAAGAGGGGAGCTAAGTTGGGGGATATACCTTCGAGATCATGCCTTGAGCAACCTCCCTCCCCCCAACCTGGCCCTTTCTCCTAACAAGAAGTCAGCTAAAGTGCCCCAATCCTCCCCCAGAATCTTGCCTAAGAGCACATGAGCTCTTGGGGACATCTAGGTATAACACCTTCTGTTATCACCACTAGTTTCTTTCTGGGCTCTGCAATCTCTTGTCCATCCATACCTTTATTATGACACTCAGCAAATTATTTTATATTTACTTATTTATGCTCCACCCCTCCCTTAAGTCTAAAACTTTGTGCTACATTTTCATACACAATGGCAAGCACATGATAGAGTCTTCAAATCTGGCCAGCTAATGCCAAAGTCAACACCCATAGCACTCATGCATAAAAGGTGTGGCTTCCTACTATGTTCTAAGATTCTCTTACCTCAGAAATACATGTAGGTTTTACCAGTTCCTACCTATAATATGTCAGAAAAGTCATTAAACATTCTGAGCCTAAATTGAAATAACTATACATAAAATGAACCATAACCCACGGGGTTATATGACAGTCAAATGAATTAATATATGAATCAATGTACATTTACAAGCATATAATACTCAAGAATCAAACAGGAAATTATATGGTGATAATTATGGAAGTCTCATCTTTACTAAGTTATTTATACTTCTTTATCAAACATATTTACTGCCATGGCCTTAAATCTATCCTCAAATTTTCTCTTAAGATTGAGGATAGATATATTTTCATCACTAAGTGAAGTTGTAGAAATCTTCATGATTGAAATGTATCCCACTTACACAGCTCAAAATACCATTAAACATCTATTATCATTTGGATTTAGATAACCTCCAAGAGCCACATGTGCTCCTAGGCAGGGCTTTTGGAAGGTGATTGAATCATAGGAGCATGACAGCTGACTTACTATTAAGAGATGGGGCCTACTACTACTTAGAGACTTGTCACTACAGATGTGACCTAGAAGGGCATCTCTCCCTCCCTAGCTCCTGCCTTCTTTCTGTTTCCTGACTGCCATGAAGTAAGTAATTTCCACTACCTTGGACTTTCTGCCATGCCTATTTCTGTGTTTAAGCCTACCATGGGCTGAAGCTTCTAAACTATGCATCAAAATAAACCTATCCTCTTTTAAGTCATGGGGTCAGATATTTTTTCCCAGTGACAAAGAAGATGACTAAAACAGCATACCTGTGTTATGTGCCAGTAACTCTACTGTGGACATTAAAGTGCCATATCAATGGAGTGCTCTGGTCACTTCTGCTTCAGAAGAATCGCTCTAATAGCACTGGATGAAAGTGCAATGTGAAGTGAAGGCCAATCCAAAGGCATGAAAGGTGTCTCTTGTTGTTATCCAAACAGTAAATATGGCAACTAAGAAAAATAGTGATTTGGATTTAGGGGAATTAACTGGACTTGATAAATGCTGTGAATATAAGAATATAAATTATACAGATTTAATATTTAATTCTATAGCTGAGACAAATATAGAATAAAAACCACTTCCAAGATCCTAGCATGAGTGTTTGGATGTTTACTGATATTAGCTATGACAGCAAATGCAGAGAAAGAACTAGTTTAGGGAGAAGATCGTTCATTTAATATATGACAAGCTACTTTGGCAGGATGACTTGAGGCATCTCAGAAGCAAGAGAATGATCCACTGATGTTTTGACTGTAGATAAATGATGGTACTTTGTAATATTTTTTTGAGTCACTGCTAGGCTAACTTGTATGAGAAAGTCCTTAATTTTGATGAGCATAATAGACATTTCCCTCTAAGTTATCACATTGAAACAACCAAGTCTTAGAGAATAAAATTAGAGAAATGACCTTATCCTTTTGAGTGATTTGTTAAAATGTTAAGAGCCCTGTGGCAAATTTTCATCTTTTTAGTTAATGAAGAAACTTAAGCATGAACAGTCCCAAAGGGCCTTTTCAACTACTTTGATAAGCATTGAAATGACTGTCCTCCATGAAATATTCCAAATAGAACCATCACAACACATCACATTGAAAAAACTGTGTCATATATTGATTTTCTGGCTACCACTGGATCTTCATTAATGCACATTGTAGTTACTTCTGAAATCTCATGCCATTTTCCTAGGCTATGTGTACTTTAGAAAGGAGTTATGACAGATCAGATGTGACAGGCATTGTTTTACAATTACCATGTGTCTCTGACACTGATGTCTTCTGGTTCATACTCATGACATACTTGTGCATATGGGATCATTAGCAATTATTTTTCAGAGGAGAAAACTGAGTTAATGAGTAAAGTGACAATCAATGTAAGAATCTAGCTGCAAACCCAAAAGACTTTGGTCTTTGGTTCAAATCTAGGCTTTGACAAGCTTACCTGTGCTGTCTTCTTTCACTTCAGACCAGGGTGCAATGAATTTAAAGTGTTTCTGTGTGCTTCATATTGTACCATGTGTCCTAAAGTCTATACAGAAAACTTTATTTTGGAAGGGGGCAAGATGAGCATAAGATAATAACCAAGGAAAAGAATAGTAGGAAAACTAAAAATAATATTTGTTTACTTAAGTGACTTTGAAGGTTCAAATAACTATGATTGACAGCCCAAATGTTTGCTGAATGTGCCTCAGGAAACTCTTTAGAATGCTCAAACTAAAATTTATTTATGAATGACATGCATGTCTTGGGAAACTCAACTTTTAAGAAGCCCAACACTTATACTCACACTGTCTTTAAACAATAAACATTGACTGCCATGAATGTTTAATATATTTTGGGGAAAAATTGGCACAGAAGTAAAAGTTTAGAACAAGCTGAGTTTCTCTTTAATGAGGAAAAATGCTGAGGAAAGGGATTTATTGGCAAATACTGGTTACTGAAAGAGAAATTATTTCAGAAGAGAGGAAAGAAGGGAAAGAATTGCAAGGAAAGAAGCTTCAGAAAAATGAGTAAAGCAAACCCCACTGCTATTTAGACAATATGACTGAGAGAACTATGGTAAAGAACATATGTACTAACCCACAAGAACTGTGAAGTATGTTCCCTAAGAACAAAGTGGAGGATTCTAAAGCTATTCTTGATGTACCCCTTGGACCCTAAGAATTTGTGTCCCCTGGTTAGTCATCAAATTAGATTTTTCCGGGGAGGGATTTGGGAGATATGTTTAATGTTTGAAGTCACTTGACCTTCATATATGCAGAATATCCATGTGGGCTGATCCTACAACCCACACTTTATAGGGTTGATGAACAGTTCAGAGCTACTCCCTTTTGCCAGTCCCCAGGAGGGAAGGAAACAGCTGTGCTGGGAGCTGTCAGTGGAGACAAGCACCTCCAGAAGCTTAGAAATGTCACTGCAGATAAAACAGAGACCTTGGTCCAACAGCTGAGAAAGTGAGTTTGGCCAACATAGAGAACTAGAAAGAGAATCCATAGTCTCCCTCGAAAGCAGCTTGATTTCAGCTCTTGAGAGGAGAGAAGAGGATACAGCTAGCCAGAGTCAGAGACAGCTCAAGTGCCTTATGCTTTGGGTCTCCTGAGACTAGATATATTAGTTAGGTTTCCTGTCACTGGAAAATTGTACCTGCAATGTCGAGGAGGAGAGGTTTACTTTGGATCATGATTTCAGAGGTTTCAGTCTATGACTGAATGGCTGAAATACAGAAACATCATTATAGAAAGGTGTGATGGAGTAAAGCTACTAACTTCAGGATAGCTGAGAAGCAGCAAGTCAGAAAGAGCACCTGAGGGCTCTGGAACAGATATAGTCCACTACATTACACTACCATCTCCCACACAGATACACCCAATCTGCTAGGCATCTTTTAATCCAATCAGGTTGGCAACCAAAATTTACAGTCACTATTGACCCCTTGTCAATTTGACAAACAAAACAACATCTCCTTAAGCCAAAGTTAATTTCCAAACTGAGACAAAAGCAAGCGTATAATTTTCCCTAACATGATATAAGTATTCTGAGTACAACTGAAAACACAGCAATGTCTTCCCTAAAGTCTCAACCATTTCAGCATTTCTTAAAAGTCCAAGTCAAATTTTCCTCTGAGACTCACGGCAAATATTTGGCTGTGACCTCCACATAAAAAATAGTTATATATTCCCAATATGCAATGTTATAGCAGAAACCATTTCAAAAACAATATTAGAGGGAGTGAAATAAATTGGCCCCAAAGAGAAAATGAAAGTCAGAAGGGTAAACAGCAAGTTCTGTATCTCTATGTCTGGCACCCGAGATATTTGGTTGTAAAATGTGTGTTCCAGAAAGCGTGAACAGCTCTACCCTATGGCCTTGCTAGTTTCAGTCAACATGTCCTATTTTTTAGAATGGCTCTACTGACAGCCTGCAGCTTTCCTTGGGAGATGTCTCGTGTTCCTGGCATCTCCAAATTCCTGGGTCTGCTCTGTAACCTCAACTTCATTCTCACAGTTTCATGCATATTTTTCTCATGGACTCATTGCCTAGCTACCCAGGCCTTACTTTGAAAGCTGGGTGAAAGCCTCCATGATCCCACAACTCTTGTATTCTCAATGTCTAAAGCAAAATATCATATGGAGAGCACCAAGGTCTGCTGCCAGTGTAAGCAGTAGCTGGAATCTTTGAATCATGGCTGCAGTATATACTGAATGCTTGGGTAGCTGAGCAGAGTAAAATGAATTCCAGAAAACCAATTCCAGAAGTGGATCTTTATGAGTAGAGGCCTAGTAGCTCTGCTTTCAAATGAGAAGTTTATACTTTTGCACCCTTGAACCTGAAATAGATGGGGTCTTGCTAACTACTGATATGCCTTCATGGCATCACTGTTTTTTTACCAGTTTGAAATCCTTAGTTTCTTTTTAATGATTCTAATTTCTTTAGCAACTACACATCCTTGGCTCCAACTGTACAAATGGTTCTTTTGGAACCAAAACTTTAGTTCTTCAAGTTTTTCTGCTCTGTACTTTTGCTCCTGATTTTCACTATTACTCTGGCTCAAATCAACTGGTAATACCCATTCCAAAGCCTGTATTTTGGGCTCCCTTGAAGTTTCCTTCACCAAATCAATTAGTCCACTTCCCTTTAACTCATTCCCTTGAAAAGCCTCAAGACTTGGCCAAAATGTAGGCAAATTTTAACCAGAGTGTAACACACATGGCCTCTAGTCCAACTGCCAGTGTAGTCTCTGTTTCCAAGTGAAACTTCTTTCCCCTGGCCTTTACTATTGCATTCTTATCAACATTCTTACATCTTGAGTTCCAACTAGAATCACTCATTAAATTTGGCATAAAGCATTGTAGGGCTTCTGTATCCTGTAACTCCAACCTTTTCCACACTCCTCTCACAAAACTTCTGAGCCACATGGTCAGTTCCAAAAACTTCGGTTCCAAAATTTATGAACCACATGGTCAGTTATAGTCACAGTACTGGTATAAATTTTCTGTATTGATCTGCTTTCTCATCACTAGGAAAGGAAACCTGACACTTGAAAGTTAAAGGAAGACAGATTTATTTTTCACTTATAGTTTCAGAGGTTTCAGTCCACACTAGGCTGATTCCAGTGAAGAAACATCATTATGGAAGGGTGTAGTGGAACAAAGCTGCTCACTTCATGGCAGCTGAACAGCAGAGAGTGTTCGAAAGAGCATTTCAAAGAAAAGGGACAGAAACCAGATATAGGCCTCAAGGTCAGAGCCCTTCTTACCCACGGAGACACATCCAGAAGTGTTCTTTACTCATCTTCCAGGTGTCTATTAATCCAATCAAGTTAATAGTCACAATTGGTATTCACAGTAGGTGTCTGTTACCTAAACTGGTGATTGAAAATTTGAAAATAAATTACATACTAGTCCATGGGAAGATGGCTTGTGAATTCTCCTGGGAAGATCACCCTCTCTGACCTATCTGTGAAGCTTTTGCTTGGAGGCACTGAACTATTTAGAATGGCCTAACACAAATGCAACCCCCATGTTCTTGTAGTCTTCTAGTTATTACATTGCCTCTTGTAATCTGTAAACTTTTAGTAATCAAGACACTGTCATATATTTTAAAGGACAGAATTATTTATAAATTGAACACAATTAGTCTTAAAATAGACCCACATCTATTAGGCAGTTGACAAGTGACAACAGTGCCACTGTAATTCCATGAAGAAAGGATGCTATATTTTTCAATAAATGGTGCATAGTCAATTGACTATTTGTATGGAAACAATAATATCAACCCATTCTCACATTGTATACAAACGCATCACATGGACTACTAATCTAAGGATAAAAAAAAATCCTAATCTGTCAATTAGCCAAAATATTAAGGAAAAATAAAGACTTAAAGAAAGAATGAAAATACAAATAAAGAAAATATAAGTACTTGTAATTCTCACATATGATATGAAGTATCATTCATACATATCTAATCCATGTGTCTTTTCACTGAATGACAGGAAATCTAGGTCTACTATCATGTATTTTGATGTTTAAATTAAAATTCAAGACATTCATGTTGCCCAGTTAACTTCCCCTTTGTGGTTTTTTTGCTGTTTTGCATGTAATGTTAACTCTGAATCTTGGTTCCATTATATATTTTTTTCTTATTTCTCCATTTTGTTTTCAGTGAACTATGAAGTAAAGTCAGGTGAGAATGAAGATAGGGTAATAGTACTAAAGTTTTAACAAGGCATGAGTTCTTGATCAGAAAGAATAGATGCATAAATGGGATAAGTAACTATTGTGTACTCTTAATTAAGGATCCAGTTAGAATCCTGTAAGTCTGTGGTTTGCATTGTCCCCTGATAGTCTTGCTAAGTAAGGACCTGATGGTAAGTGAGGCTGCAGGGCTTCCCTGTTACTCTCTTCCAAAGACCTTTGGTTCTGGACTAGCCCTAACTCCTTTGGGACGATTCTGGTACTGGCAAGGAGGCAAAACTTTGGATGATGGAAGAGTTCATTGTGCCAATTCCTTAAGTGAAAGCAGAAAATGAAACACAGGAGACAGAATGGAAATTTTAGGCTACAGAAATGTCTTAGTCAGACTTGGCTACTATAAAAATATACCATAGTCTGAGTATCTGTAGTAAGAATTTGTTATTGTACCAGGGGCTAGTAGTCCAAGATCAAGGTGCTGGCATAATTGGTGTCCATGGAGAGTCTAGTCTTTGGTTTCCACACAGTGCCTTCTTGGAGGGAAGAGGGAGCTTTCTTTGTTGTCTTTTATAAGGGCACTAATCCCATTCATGAGAGTTCTCTTTATGACCTAATGACTTCCCAAGTCACCTTGGTAGTTAGTATGTTAGAATATGAATCTTGGGGAGATATGAATATTCAGACCACCACGGAAGAGAAAAAGGCAACAAAAAAGAGCATGAGCAAAGCAATGGATTATAGATGAGTGGTGAGAGGGAACTGCATCAGGACACCGGACACCAATGGAGTAAAGTTATATCAGAGGTATGGAAGAAGAAAAGAGGAAACTTCCACTCTATGCACATCCTTAGACTTGATGCCCCCTTGCTGTGTTTCCAGGCATCATCCCCTAGACCAAATAAGAGTGATTTATAATGATATCTACCATGGATTGGTTGCAGCTGTAGGCTCAGCCCCAGACTTTGATTTAAATCCCAGATTGGTGGTCGATTTTAGGTATTGGGAAAGTTAAGCTTAATTGTCGACTTGGTTGACTTGAAAGTAACCTGGGAGATTAGGAAAGCACACTTCTGGGTGTGTCTAGATGGGCCAGAGATGAATGATCTTGGTGTCTGTATCTGGCCCCTGGCCCCTTTCTCTAAAGCACTGTTCCCTTGGTCTGTTTTCCAGCCATCAAACCCATGAACTGCACAACATTGTTCTGCACATCCCTGTGGTCCCTGGTCAGGGCCTAGTGGCCAAACTTGACCCCCAATAGACACATCACCCATTCACACATTCAGCCTTCAGCATGGCCATTAAATAAGAACAGACACTGTGTGGAGTTCTGCAGAAATACATGCTGGAATTTGTGAGCATGTGTTGCAGCAGGCTTGCCAAAGGAGAAAAAAATTTAATTTCCTTTCAGGAAACTGTAGAAAATAAACTGAAATCTTAAAGAATATAACAAATGTTCATGAAAAAAAATTATTTCTTCAGAAAATCTTACAACTATTTGTAAAATCATTTTTTAAAATTAATATTGTTCAAAATAGATACAGTAGCCTGAGGTATTGTCTCCTAATAGATCTGTCTTTGGCTTGCAGACAGGCTATCCTCATATGATTTGCAGCAACCTTACATTTGTGTGTTAATAAGAAGCTAGTAAGCTTGTCTTGCTGTCAACACTAGAGCATTTCAGTTCTCGCAGATTCCAGTTTCACAGCATTTTATTTTGAAAAATGAAAATGCCTTAAAAATGCTCCTGTTAAGATGTCTCTGTATTGTATTTGCAATATTCACAATTTTATATGGCCATTAAAAGTTCAGATTTTAAAAGAAAATTAATGACATTAATTTTTAAAACTTGAAACTGCGTAAGAATGAAAAAAGAAAATCAATATTTTTCAAGCCCAACATTCATACAGTGTGAATCTGCTGTCCACCTCCTCTTCTCTGTTTCTGTTGAGTCTTTCCTTCTGTGGCCTATGACTCTGCTCTATCGGAGGCAGAATTAAATACTCATACTGATCCCTGATAAGTATAGAAATGAGAAAAGTTCAGATTTTAAAAGACTTTTCACTTTACATATGTGAAGAATCAGCATAGTCCTAAGTTTCGACATTTATACATGAAATGGAGGAGAGAGTAAGACAGTGGACTGTATTTTAAGCAGACACCTGGAAACAGCTAATGAGGAAACTTGTTCTGAAAGAGCCTTATCAGGGGCACTGTCATGGGAATTCTCATTACTGTGAATCTTTTCTGTATTTCCTGATCCTTTTAAACTTCACTAGCCTATAAAAGCTAAGAGAAAAAAGAAAAAAAATAACTTGTTCAGTTCAAGAGTCAAAACCTTACAAGGTTTCAAAAATTGAGAAAATCTTCTCTTAGGAGATGAAAATAAAAGGTTGCTCATGTGATGTGTAGGGGACTTGGTCCACAGGCCAGGGAACCATAACAGTTCATCCTGTGTCTGAAAGTGGACTAGCCCTTATTCAGCTTGTCTAGGGGGTAAAGATATTTCTAAATATTCATGCAAATTAGAGTCCCTTTATTTTTGGATTACTGAAAGGGTGTTGTCTACATCATGCTGTAAAGACCGTGTATTAAGTTTGGTTTAGGTTCCCAGGTTAAAATATAATCATTCCTGAAATCTCCACTTATTTTTACTCATTTGAGTTAAAACACTGTTTTTAGGTAAAGTGGTTATATTTGTGCCTGACCTCTACATTCTAAAAACCGTCTTTCTGAAAGGTGTTTGAAAGTCACAGGTTCACAAGTTAAAACCAGACACTGCCATTCTCAGATGTGAGAAACACACTGCGGCCATGATTAGTACTTGTACTCTCATGCTTAGACATTTTCCTGAGTGAGAATCTTCACGCCGTCTGGGGATCCAGTGTGAGTAGGCTTGCCTTCCAAATTCCCTAATTCCTGAAAATTGGAGAAGTCAACCAGGCAATGCCTATCCCATGGGTTTGCTTGCTCAAAACCCTTCAAAAGTTTCCAGTGCAAAGTTGGACAAATTCCATTCCACAATTCTATTTAAAAAACCATTTCTATGGAAATAAGAGTGGAGGAAATGAGTCTTCATTGCCTTCACAAACCTGGGTGAAGAGGGTCTCAGTGGCAACCCATCAATGTCTATGATCTCCTGAAAGAGGCCCCTGACAGACATAGATCATGTGTACATGGTACTGGTGGCAACTCCATAGAAGACCCTAAAGTGAATATAATCATGGTATTAGAAAGGCCATGGAGGTAAACTGGGTGGGAAGGAGAAGCTACTTGGAAAGGCTGTGCTGAACAACCACATCCTAGACTTCTGGGGCCTCCATGAGACCTATCTTCATGGGATAGCATAGCGGGATTGTTAGTGAAGGAGAAATTATTAAAATCTCACCACTGTTCACCTTATCCAGTTCTGTCTTCCTTATTGGGCAAAGAGGAGACAATTGGTTCCCTTGCATATAGATGGTGTATTATTAATTCTCTTTGAGAATAGTAGGAGTAGATCACAGTTGTTTCATTTTTCCAAGGCGGAAAACATCCTGATATGTTTTCCTAACTGCTCTTTCCTCTGCCACAATGCTAAAGTCCCCTGATTATGGAATTCCACTCCAGGCAATGACCCTGAATGACCACATAGAGAAATACTCGTGCTGTCTTCCACCTTCTCTCCCTTCAACTACTTATACTACATGAGTGACAAATAGTGTTATGGGTGAAGATCCCAAGATGTGTGTTGTTGAATTCCATTGCATAAGCATGGCCTCTTCCAAGTAGCACAGATGGCAAAAAGGAAGTCCTCCAGGTGCTAAGATCAGGACCCACACAAACAGGCCAAGATTCGGAGGAGCCTAGCCTGTTTCCCTTGGGACATTTGTTGGTGATTTATACTAATATTGTATATGGATATTTGATATAATCAACCCTTAATGTGAAAAACCAAAGTCATCCTATGAGAAGAAATTTTAATACTTTGACAATCTGTAGATTCATGACTATGGAGAGATTGAATGCTGCTTATATATCTTACAGAAGCAGTAAAAATCCTAGAGTTAAAATATTAAAAACAAATATGTGTTTTCTCAGTTTCACTATGGAATTGCCAGTAGGCTGAGGTTAAACAAGCTGAGGTAGACAGGCAGAGAGGCCAGTCCAGTACATGATTTAGTTTCTAGGAGCCCCTTGAGTGTTGCCATGGGTGGATAGGAAAAGCAGGAGAGCAAGAAATATGTAGGAACCAATCCAAACCAAACCAAGTTGGCAAATATTTACTACATTTAGAGTCTCCTCTTGGCTGCTGAAGGAGAGAAAAGGTTTTGGAAAGGGAACAATGGGCAAACACCCTAGGCAGGCACCTTTGCTAATTGTATTTAACAGAATCTAAGGGCTCTGCTATTTCTCAGAAGCCAGATTTCTGTGGACATGCTGCAAGTATGTGCAGGAAAAGGCTGCACAGTTTTCAGACTGCAGTTGCACTTTGCATGTATATGATGCTTTAAAATGCTGAGACGGTGCTAAAGGTGACCATGATATTGGATGCTTACAGTAAGGACATGAGACTTGACAGAGAAATCATAGCATTATTCTCATTTCATCAAATCACCAAGACTCTGAGATGGGAGGTAACTTTTGACATTTGTATGTTGAACAGAAACTTAAGTTTAGGTTTTAGAATTTCTAAATCTTCATTTAGTATTTCAAAACAACTATTTCCAATTAAAGACATGCTTTGATTTGCAAAAAAATGCTTGTCTCAAAAGGAACAAAATAATTAGAAAAAACTAAATCTTATTAAATTTATTTACTACCATTTCAAGGTGATATTTAAGATTAAAATATTAAATTGTTTTCCTTGTAGTAAGTATTATGTGATCTGGTTTGTCTAGAAACATTTTTAAAGCATTTTATAAATGATAATTTAACTTGGTATGAAATCCTGATTAAAGCACAGCATAGAAAATTATTTATGTATTACATATCACCATAACATATGATGAAGTACATTTTGTATTCATTTATTAGGGAAAGAGTAGTTATTTACAATTAATCATATATTATAAAGTGAGTTTCCTTAATCTATGGTGTGGTACTACTTTGGTTTATGTAGCATTATTCATTCAAATGGCATAAATAGCCTTAGAAAGTTAAACAGCCATAGACCATAAAGATAAGTAATAAAATGGAAGAAAATTAATGAACAGAAGAAACTGAGAAAGGATACACTATCAAATGAGCAAGAAGAGATTGCAAGTATAATTTAAAGTCTTCCAGAAATGGATTGGTTATTTCCAGGAAGAACATTTACATCATGTTCCTAGAACACTTGCCACCCAGCACAGTCTGAGTAATATTTCACTTCAGTAGGAAGAAGAGAGATGCAGTCCATACTGATTTAGGGACAGACTGGAGAGAATTCAAACTCTAGCGAAAAAAAGGAAAACTCAAATAATTTTCACATGAAAAACATGAAGGTTCTGAAGTTTGCTAGCTTATAGCAACAAGAGGTCCCTTTCATCACTGTTGTGATTTTTGTTGTTATGGTTTCTTTTTAATTTGGTGGTAAAGTCTCTCTCTCTCTCTCTTCTCTCTCTGTCTCTCTCTCTCTCTCAGCAAGATGGTCATATTCTAGAGCTCTCTATTGCAGGAAATGTAAGCTCAGATGTGGATTAACTGAGAAAGAACAAGGAAGTGAAATAAGGTTCATGAAACAGAAGAAATGTGTTATTTGCAATTCCCACAGAGGCCAAGGATGTGATGGGAAGCCAATGGGAAGTCTGAGGGAGAAGGGAGCTTGGACTATGGCTTTGTTAAAGTTAATGGTATTAGCCTTTGTGCTTTCCTATAATGGCTAATTTAAAGAAAACATTCACAAAAGGGAAAATTATTCACATGACTCTGGTATTGATGGTAAGGTTTTATAGTGGCTACCACTTATGAGATGTGTTAGGTTTGGGGCCAGTAGAATAAAGGACAAGCAGATTATATATCAAAACCAAACCAAAAGGGAGATGTTTTAAGTGGATCACGTGCCACAGCACACAAGTAGATTTTTAACATCTATGACAGGCCAAAAACTGAATCCTAAGCAACACTATGTCACATGAATTACTGATAATTATATTAATAAAATATGAGGCTTGTTTTCCTTAAAACAAAAGGATGGGTGCTAATTTTCTTGACAGACACTGTTTATAGTAAGTCTGAGAGTGAGATGCTATGGTCATAGAGATCGCCTGTGAAAGGAGACTGTGAGGTCACTCCATTGCATCCTTAGCTGTCTGTCGGGCACACTGTAACCTGGAGAGAAGCACATCCTCATGGAGATGGGTGAGCAGAGACACTTCCACCAAAAGCCAAGACAATGGCTTCTAGTTCTCCAGAGAATGAGACCATTCTTCTTCTCAAAAGAGAAGACCAAAAAAATGGCAATCTGGGTGAAACTTAGAAAACTCACTACATTAAAATGAAGCATTTTTTTTTATGCGTGACATTTGCAGAATCACAGATGTCTATGTATTTTTCTAGAAATTTAAATAAAAATTATATCAAATAATTTATTTTTGTCTTTATATTTAAGAGGGAAATTGAATGATCAAAGATGTGAACTTAGGAAGTTTTCCTTACTTGAAAGATAATTATAAAAATGGTAAGGATTTCTTTCAATATTTAGAAGGTGTTATAAAGTGTTCACAATTTGCTTAGAAAAAGAGATGCCATAAGTGGCCTTTACTTACATAAAAATATCTCTGTCAAAAATTATTTAGATATATACATTTATAAACACACACACACACAGTGTGAGAGTTATGAGATAGAAGAGTAGGGTCACATGACTGAGGACCAGAGATGATCGTATCATAAAGAGAGACACAGCCCCTACAATCCAAGACTAACAATTGGAAAGAAAACAAAAGTAGTAAAATTTTAGAAAGGTGGGAAGAAATAGGAGAAAATGTTGGAGAGTCTCCACTAGTTCCATAATACCAAAAGAAATTCTATAAATAAGAGGTAAAATAATATGCGATTTTTTTCCCTTCTACTCCATAGATTTAGAATTTACTGAGGTAGTAGAAGTTCCATGTATGTGGAACAACCAGTCAAATCTGAATGCTTTTCCAGAATACTTTTCTACTTCTTGGCCTTGTTGATGGGCAGCTGCTCATTTCCCAGAGAAAGTAAATGTGGGCCTAACCTTGGAAAAGGAGGAGGGATTCTTGGGAGCCAAAGTGGCTAACTAAAATCAGAAACTTTGGTGACACTGGGGGAAATTAGGCTGCAGATTATCAGTCTCCAGAGTCCATGTAAAGTTTGAGATAAGTAGAATTAGAAAGTTATATGGAAAGTGACTGTTATTCAAGAACTTTGAAATGAATTAGCCTTCTTTTATTTATAAGATTAGTAATTCTTATTGATCTTTTCAGTGAATAAATTATTTTAATAACTTGCCCTTTTGACTTCCCAAGACAGATTTTGTGCATTAAATCTGCATGCGAATGATATAAGCTTCCAGTAAAATTGTTTTAAGTAAACATTCAGAATATCATTTCATCTGTGTGGCTACTTCACAAAGTTCAAAACCTACCACAGAAAGTCAAGAGAGCAAATAATCTCAGTAATGTATGAACTGGGAATATTAATATAAATTAATATTGATCTTGTCAATTAATACCAACCTTAGAGATAGTGTCAATTAAAACTATCACATCAGAAATATATGTAATCAATGCACCCAGCATAGCAATCAGAGCCCCAGAAAAACACTCCAGCTAAGCACTTGTCACCAAACCACAGCTTCCAGTCACCCATCATATAACTTACTGATGAATAGTAATGCAGCTGAGAATGAGCTGTTTATATTTCTGAACTACCAGCTCAAATAAATATATAGCCTCATATTTCTAATACTCTACATTATTCAATATTTCTCCAACTCTTATCTACAAAGCTTATATTCCAAGACTGCTAGCATGTGCCTGAAAGCAAGGAAAGTAATAAATCCTATATATACTATGTTTTTTTTCTTTATATCCATACTTATGACTAAGGTCAATTTATAAATTAGAAAGCAAGAAATTAAAAGCAATGATAAAAGAACAAGATATATACATTTATAAACACACACACACACACAGTGTGAGAGTTATGAGATAGAAGAGTAGGGTCACATGACTGAGGACCAGAGATAACAATATACTGTAATTAGTTATATGAATATGGTCTCAAAATATTTTATGTGATATATTCACCCTTCTTCTTGTGATGACATGAAATGATACAAAGCCTGTGTGATGAGATGAACTGACAGGAGTGACATAGAATTGTGATGTATCACTAGGCAATAACTGAACACATGGATACTGTGAACAAATGGGTAATTCTTATACTAAGCAGGAGGGCTGGGTCAACATAAGAGTTTATCATACTTCTCAGAATAGTACACAATAAAAAATATAAGAATCATATCTATGGAAAGTTCCATGTGTAAGCAAAACTATGGAAATTGTAGTCATGGGAAAGGGGAAACCAACAGACATTGTTGATTATCTAAATTCCTTTTCTTCCTGAAGAGAACTCTTACTTATTTAATGTATCCTCTTTTGCTTGCCATTGCTTTAGGAGACTGAGTCCACTTAGCTTTGGGAATTGATTGAATTGGTCAAGGAATAATCATGTTATTGATAGCAATTAACTCAAGAATCTATATATGGATTCCAAAAAGATACCTGAGAAGAAAACTGCTGAGGAAGTTTTGTGAGAGACTCCGTATTTATGAGAGATTCATTAGAAGAGATGGCCTTTGTAGGCTTTCTGCAAGGCTGCTGCACCCAGATAGGAGGCAAGCTCTGACATAGTCCTCTTGCTACCGGCCAGAAGCTGAAGCCAGTTTTGAAAATGGCACATTGAAGCAACAGAAAGAACTTGTGTTCTTAATCCATCATCAACTCTATAACATCTCTGAATTTCTTGCTTTAAGACATGACAATTAATTGTCTCCTATTTCAACCAGCTAAATTGTATTTCTGTTTCCTTCAGCAAAAATTCAGGAGAAAAAATTTGTGACTTTGCAAAAACCATTGTGAAACAGTTTCACTATGCACTAGTTACAAACCTGTCTGTCTTGTGAGAGAAAACCCTCAAACACACCAAAAGACATGGAGCAATTATATTACTTACTGAGAGACAGCAAAGGACAACAGAAGCTTAGGATTCATTGCAAGCCAATCAACCAAGGGTCAGGATAGCTGCACAAGGTAGGAGGAGATGCATCTATTCTTATCTGCATGTGTCCTACTTTCATTGCACCTGAGGGACGCCAGAAAGCAATTCCTGGGCTGTACACCCAAGGAGTAACATGACATGTTTGGTTAAAGCATTACAGGGCACCTTGTTTTTAATGGAAACTGAAATATTGTCCAGGCTATTCCGGTCACTTTGTTCTTATCTCTGAATTGATGTAGTGTTACAGAGACTGGAAAAAAATAAAAGATCTTGTCATATGTATGTGGAATTTTAAAGTTTGTCCATTTTTAAATGATTGTCCCCTGATAGATGCTGCCATTTTCCTTATCTAAGCTAAATTAACAATGCTAAATGATGCTTGACAATTGTCAGCAGTGAGCACTTCACTGAAGAGTATGGGCATGCAGGAGTGTGTGTATTTCTTCAACTTAGCATACTCAGCCATAGCAAGTGCTTACCATGATCTATATTACCAAAATATCTGTGGAATAAATGAACATATAATTACCACTGTCATTGGTTAATGTCATCTCAAAATCTGACGTCTGACCTTCCAGCCTAGATTTCCATTTAGCAGAATACAGCTATATGCATGGAATTTTGTGGATATCTAACCAGTTAGATATAAATTCAAGTCTTATAAATACAGCACTAAGTCCAGCAAAAGAAAAAGATCATGTTTTTGTAGACTATCTCTCACTAATGACCTGCGGCCTAATGTCTCTGGCAGAAACATATCATTCAGGCATCCCAGCATGCCTCTAAATAATTTATCATTTATAAAAAAATTAGTCTGTTATTTTTGTAAAATAGTATAGTAACAAATGTAATTAAAACAAAGTTCATAATAATATTTTCTAAAGGAACACAAAGATTACTACTAACCTTTCATATACCAGGCAACAAAGTCCTGAATTGACAAGTTACCTTCTTCTACACACGAAGTCTGTGACTAGTATTTTATTTTCCCTATGATCTTCAAATATTGTCAGCTGATTGAATCAAGAAACTCATTCTGATGCTGAAATTTTGTAAATGTCTTCCTTTTCTAAGCTGGTGGTGCTGTTATTATTTGATAAGTTCACTAATAAGTTAATGATAAGAAAGCATAGTATTCCATGGCGTGGTACCACCTTTTACAATAAAATATTCATGGGATAGCAACAAAAGGAAGACAATAGCAAGGGAATACAAATTATTAGCACATATTTGGAGCAAGCCATTTTCTCTTTCCTATCTTCTACACATATCAGAACATTGTGTCTCCTTGTGATCCAGAATAGGATGAACACCAGTGGCCTTGGGAAGTTCACCACATTTCTCTAAGCATTGTATGTGGATACAAGAATGAAGAAACAATCATATAATCAGAAATCAGACCGATTAGTTCCCAGAAGGATAACAAAAACTATAACTTTGAACAGACACTATTAGCATAACCTTAGATTAGCTCCCAAGACACAAACCAAGAAAGAGACAAATTAACAGATAAGGCCAGAAAGTTTACTTTTTATTTTACCCTATTTATAGTAGTATACAATTTCCATTGGTTATCACAGAACTGCATTGAAAATGACCCAAAAGAGTATTAACAGATTAAAGATTAAAATTATTTACAAACAAATCTACCCTGAGAATAAGGCAAAGAGAGTCATCCATTGCTTTGCTCTTCTTATGTATTTGACCTTTATTATCAGTGTAAGTCCTCATCCTGGAGGGAAGTAGTAGAAATCCTTTGGTTCCTGGCTCCATTTTTCTCTGGTATGATGATTCAGGAAGCTGTACTTTGCAATTTAAGAAAAATGCTAGTACTTAGTAAAATTAGATAAAACCCTTTCAATTTTGCCAGATGCCTAATGTCTCCATGCTGCATATAATCTCCACTGTACTGGGCTCCAAGCTTCTAAGAAACTCTACCCACTCCCTTTGAAATAAAAGTAGTTCCATCTTCACTTTAGATAGACAAGGAGAATCCAAACCTGAGGATAATTTACTTTAGAAGTCTTTTTATAGCCTCGCCTGTTTTTTCAGAGAAAGTTCTCTATCCACACAATAAACATATTCATGAAAAGTAAGAAATTAATCAGTCCATTTGCAGCAGGAGCCATGACTGTACCTTCCTCACCAATTCAATCTTAGACTTTTCGGGGCAATTGGAAAACTGGAAGTAATGGATATTGTTTAATTTTAGCCATGAAAGTAGGGCATAGAGTAATATAAATTTATTAGTTTATAAAAAACAGCTGAATCCAAATGATGTCTCCAATATATTGATCTGTTCTAAAGCATTTGAAACTGGGGGAAGAGAGTAGCACTGTCACTGGCCTTTCTTGGTTCCTGCTGACTGGAGGAGAAGAATTTCCCTGGATCACCTCAGGAATAGTGAAAGGCCGTGCCCAAGGGAGGAAGTGGTTTCAAAGCCAAAGAGTTTATTGCAAAGCAGCACATGGATAGCTTCCATGCCACTAGAGTGTGGGCAATGAGGAGTTTTTTTTGTCCTGGTTTTAGTTTACCATACTTCCTGTTTGAGGGTGTTCCATGCTGCATTCCTGAATATTTATGATTTATCCTTGCCCTACTTTTAATTTTGAAGCTTTAGTCATATGATAACTAAGATAGTTCACCTCAAGGATGCCTGGGACAATCAGGGCGCAAGCCCCACTCAACTGAAACTCAGTAGCCCTCCTTGCTGGTTAGTTTGCAGTTGTCTCCATACCTACAGGCTTTTTCCAATTGGTTGAAGCCATTTCACACCCTGGTTCCACACTCCACTTCCCATCATCAACCACATGCAGAAAAGAACAGTTTGTGCTGACTTGGCCCCCTCCAACCTCTCCTACCACTCATGTCTGACTACCTGACTATATACTACAAGGGGATTAGTTTAAATATGTTATGTGCACGTACAAATCCACCAGAATGAAACATATTAACCTGTATAATCAATATACTCTAATAAAAATGGGGGGGAGGAAATGGAACAATTTAAGGTCATTTTCTCATATGGCTAAACCTTAAGATCATCCTTCGCAGTTTTAAGAAGGCTGTGAACCAAACTTTTCAGGGAAAGCGGCTCACATAGCAGCTTGCATATGCAGACAGCCAAAATCCTTTACATTTTAACCATGGAATTACAGTTTAATAATTGTATTAAATGTTTTCAAAAGAAATGTTTCAAATTAGGCATGCCAACCAAACAAAATAATAAATTAGGAACACAAAATCAAAAGTGGATTCACCAGAAAAAAAGTGATTTCCTTCCTGGTCTCCCAGATTGTATCATGACCATGATGGGTTACAGAGAAAGACCATCTGTTTAGTAGTCATTGCTGAATAGCCAAACATCTGCCAGGGATGAAGAGATACCCTGGCACGTTCTTCACTATTATGGATGACTTGTCATCCACACTATTTACCTAAGAGCTGAAAAAAATAGAATTATATATCATATTTTTTATGTTGGTTTTCAAATTTGCAAATTTGATGTGCTTTCAGAAGATTTATTACATTGAATCCATAAGATTACACAACTACAGTAGGAGTGTTCTGAAATTTTCAAAAATGTTCTATAGATCTGCAAGACTTGATTTTTTTTTTTACCTTAATGGTGATTTGCAAAGTACCTTTCTTCAAGGATGGAAAAATCTTCCAATAACCTAGACTTTTCATTGCCGCCACTCAAAACAGATATGTCACAATCTGCCCCCTCTAGCTGGTATCAACCATGACAGAGGTTTCTAACAATTCATGAGACTTCCTTTGATACTTTCTGTGGTTAGGTATCTCCAACAAGTACCTCCTTAAGGACAGAGATTTCTCATAATCTCTCAGGCCTCTTTGGATGGATGAAGATTTCTTTCAACCTGCCTTCAGGACAGAGATATAATCTTGTAGACCTGTACTTGACACTCACATACTTCCTAAACCCAGGACCTTCTTTATTATCTAGACATTATTAGCGTATTTGAGCGTTTAATACCACTCACCCAACTGGAGAAACTTCTTTAAAAAACAGCTCAAAGTGGCCACTAAGTACACCTGGGAGAATGGGGGTTCAGAGTTAGCAAGTCAGGTGTGAAGAGCATGGTTCCCCTATATGGACCTGCCTTTGGCAAGAAAGGAGAGTTAGCCTGGATGAACTGCTTCTGCATGCTGCATTTCCTGTTGTGAGCCTGCAGGAATTAAAGTGCTCCCATCTGGATCATTCACCCAAACACAATGGGCTGGCCCACTGATGAGTACAAAGCCAATAAGGGAGATACATTCCTGAGCATACTGTGTCTGAGATCATGCCCATTCATTCATTTCATGCTCAGACAGGATGCTTCCTTGGGGAATAATTTAGTATTATTATGTGATTATAATAAACATAGTTCATTCTAGGCACCTGAAAAGTAAATCAGAGTCACTCAGTGATTTTGACTGATTCCTTATAGTTTTCTATGAAGGGCCTAGTTGAAATAGATTTTTAAAAATTAAAGGAATGTGTATTAGGGGATCTCTAGATGAAAATAATTTATAAAAAGACTATGTATAATTATGCAAGGCCACTTATTAAGTAGGCTTGAGGCAGGAGATTAGGGCATGGCAAACTGGCCGGGTATAATCTCTCATTTTTGGAGACCTGTTCATCATGGTCTGGACAAATGTGTGGAGCAGCTTTGAAGCGTGGATCTGATGTCACAAGGAAGATATAAAAGATGGTGGCCTTTAGCCTTGTGCCCAATGTCTTCTTGCTCTTTCAATGGCCTGTCTGCATGCAAGGCATATTTTCTCTTCTCATTTCTTCAGAGCACTTCTTTTTTTTTTAACCTTTAATAAATGTTAAACTCATATGTTCTTTGGTTGCCCCAGCAGGACAACAAGAGCCTGGAAAGGATGCCTGGGAATCCCAACATCTGGTTAGAGTCTCACAGGATGACAGATGAGAGATTTCCCAAAAGCCATCTACTTGTTGGAGAACCAGAAGACCAAGTAGCTGCTAAGTTTAAGAAGCTGAAAGCTGCAGGACATGAAGGATCAAAATATAGCATGAGTCAGAGTGAAGGCCTGGAAGCTCCCTGGAGAGTTGCTGGTATGAGTCTGTATTGGGAGGCTAAATAAACTAGAGTCTGATGTCCACAGGAGTTGGCAGCAAAAGATTCAAGCAGAGTGGAACTTTTGAAACACGTGCTGACTTCTTCTTCCTTCTTCCTTTCCCTTTCATTCCATCCAGTCTACAAGTCCATGGGAAGGTGTTGCCAACAACTGTGGTGGCTCTTTCCTGCTCAGTTCGCTGATCTACACTATCTACATGCTGATCTACATTCATAGGTATGCCTCATTAATTTTCTAGCTATTTCTTAATCTAAAAATTAATATATCATGATTAATAATCATGAAATGTTAATACTCATTTAAAAGGATACCAGTATTTCCCCCTGCAAGCATAGGTGTTTGCTCCCAAAATTTTTACCTAGCAGCTAGCAATTTTCCATCACTAAGAAGAATATACAGAAAGTAAGAAGCATATCATTGAGTGTTGCCTGTTCAGGCGAGTAGAAATTTTGGAGCCACTGATCAAGGACTGGAATTAGCATTTACTGTCCAGCCAGACTAGGGCATGTTGCCTTATCCATTTAAGGTTCAGTTTGTTTTTCAGTGAACTGGGAGTAATTCCACATGTATCATGGGGCTGTTTTGAGACCACGTTAAATATGGTATGCAGAATAAGTATCACCTACTTACTTCTGAGTAAACAAAACCTTTCCCTACACTGAGTGCTTCAAAACACTAAGATTTTACCAAATTGAAACTAATGGATCTCCAGTTACTTTTAAGTAATCTATGTACTGGATTTTTGTATAAAGAAAGAAAAAACAAAAGAACAATGGTATTATTTTTTAATATCCTTGCTGGTCTCCAAGTACTTTGTCTTCTTTAGAAATGAACTTTCTCCTGTACTAAGATTAGGTGAGGATCGCCATTACACTGACTTTCATAGTCAGCATATCACTTCTCTGACCTTTCATTTCCTTTCCTGGAAAGGTGGAAAAGCAATTTGGAAGATTCTTATTTCCACTAATCACTGCATAGATGTCTGCACATAAGACAGTGTGCAAAATGTTTCTAGCTGCTTAGAAAGAAAATATTTACACTGAGAAGCCACTATTTCACATTAGGCATTTATACTTTAGCCACACTTATTTTCTTAAACTATAAGTTGGGACTTGACATTTTAGGTTTGACCTTAGAAGCACAAAATTGAATTCATCACAACCTTTGCTTCTTAGTATGTTTTTTATGATTCACTTGTATGTTAAATAAATGTAACTATTTTAAAATATGCTGAACACCAATGAAACCACCACTCAAAACAGCTATTAAAATAGTTGTCACTGATTGCCAAGAACACTTTTAAAAATATACAGTAGTATTAACAGGAGGCAAAGTAACCTTCATAAGAATCTTTGACCACATGGAGCATGGCAAGTTACTTTAAAAACCTTTTTGTATCTGGGCATGGTGAGCCACACCTGTAATCCCAGAACTCTCAAAGGTGGAAGCTGGAGGATCATGAATTCAAGCCCAGCCTGAGAATTTTAGCCTATTAGGAAGACCCTGTCTCAAAATTTTAAAAAAGGGGTGGTGGTGGTAGGGATGTAGGTCAGTGAGAAGGCCCTGGGTTTAATTCTCAGTACCATGAAGCAAAGGAACCTTTATATATTTAACAGTAAGGAACTAGTTAAATATGTGAAAATTATCATAAAATGTTGCATTGCAATGAAGATTGATGGCAATATTGAAAGGAATATTCCTTAACTTAAAATAATGTTTCTGAAAACTGGTGGTCCACAAGCCATATATATTAGAATGATCTGAAGTATGGTATACATGAGAAAAGCAAATATTGGCCCATTCTTTAATTACAAAATCAGAATCTGGCTGTCACGCAAGCTAATGTGTACTTGATTTCTGTTTGTTAGTTTTGTTTACTTTTGAATTTATTTTTATTGTATTAGTACATGTGTGCAGTTCAGGCAACTTACAATCATCTTGTGGAGTGGTTATAGGTACATACCGCAGTTTATTTATTTTTATTTTTATCCCGTTCCTCTTCTCTCCCATCCCTCTCTCCTCCTCCAATTTCCCATCCCATTTTTCATTCTTGTTGATGTTTATTAACCTTAGCTCATGTTATGGTATATAATTCTTATGTTAACTGAGGTTATTACCTTCCTGTACACTGCAGACCTTTATTCCACATGTCCCCCTTCCTCTTGTCCTCATCCCTCATTCTTCTTTCCTTGGACAATTTACCTATTGCAAGAGATCCATCTCCTTATCCCCTTCTATGGATCCTTCATTCTTCTTTTTGTTTACACTTTGCCTCGCACAAATGAGAGATGCCATACTGTACTTAAGCTTGTGTGTCTGGTTTATTTCACTCAATATTATATTGTCCAAATGCATTCATTATCCTACAAATGTCTAAAATCTGTCATTCTTCATAGCAGAGTAGTATCCCATTACATATAGAACCATGTGTTGATAGGTATACAGGCTGTTTCCAAGATTTTCTTTTTCTAGTCATCTGTTGAAGGGTATATAGGCTGTTTCCAGGATTTAGCTATTACAAGTAGTGCTGCTACAAACATTGGTATGCATGTTTCACTGTAGTATGATGTCTTAATATCTTTGGGGAAGATACCTAGGAGGAGGATCACTGGATCGTATGGAATTTCTAATTTCAGCTCTTTGAAAAGTATCTATACTGATTTCCATTGTAGTTGTACTAATTTACATTCCCAATAACAATTAAGAAGTGTTTCTTTTTCACCACAGGCTCGCCAACATCTTTTATTATTTGATTTCTTAATGATTGCCAATCTTTGTGGAGCAAGATGGAATCTCAGCACTGTTTTAATTTGGATTTTTAATGGCTAGAGATATTTGTTCACTGTTAGTATTTCATCTTCATTTTTCTTGCCCATTTCTTGGCTGGGTCTTTAATTTTAGGTGGTTAATTTTTTTTGAGTTTTTTGCACAATTTAGATATTAGTCCTCTGTTTGAGGAGTAGCTGGCAAAATTTTTTCCCATTCTATAGGTAGTCTCTTAACTCCACTGACTATTTTACTACTGCTTTGTAGTATAGCTTGAAGTTAGGTGTTGTTATTCCTCCTGCTTTGCTCTTGTTTCCCTAAATTGTTTTTTGTATTCCAGGTTTGTTCTGGTTCTATGTGAATTTTAGGCTTGTTTTTTCTAGATCTGTAAAATATGCTGTTGGTATTTTGATTGAGACTGTATTGAACTTGTATAATAGTTTTGAAAGTATGGCCATTTTGAGAATATTGATTCTGTCTACCCAGGAGAAGGAAACATCTTTCTATTTTCTGATGTTTCTTTGATCTCCTTTTTCAAGGTACTGTAGAATTCTTTGCAGAGTTCTTCACTTCCTTGGTTAGGGTAATTCCTAGTTATTTCATTTTTCTTGAAGCTAATGTGAATGGTATTATTTTCATAATTTCCTTCTCATCCAATTCATTGTTGGTGTACACAAATACTAATGATTTTATGTATTGACCTCATATCCTGCTCCATTGCTGAAGTTTGTTAGTAATTCTAAGAATTATTTGGAGAAGTTCTTTGGGTCTTCTACATAGAGTATACATCATCTGCAAATAATGATAATTTGAACTCTTCCTTTCCTATATGTATCCCTTCTCCTGCTTAATTGTTCTGACTAATATTTCAAGTACTATGTTCAATAGAAGAGGTGGTAGTGGACATCCTTATCTTGTTCCTGATTTTAGGTGGAATGATTTCAGTTTTTCCCCATTTAGTATAATGCTGGCTATCAGTTTATCATACGGTCCTTCTATACCTGTTTTCCTCATGATTTTTTTTTAATCATGAATGGATGTTCAGTTTTGTAAAAAGACTTTTCTGCATCTATTTAAATGATTATTTTTTTTTGACTTTTCTTTTGTTTTTGTGATGTATTACATTTATTGACTTATGTATATTGAACCATCCTTGCATCTTTGGAATGAAATCTACTTGATCATGATGTATGATCTTTTTGATAATGTGGTGCATTCTATTTGCTAATATCTTATTCATGAGGAGGCAATATCCTGCTAAAAATTTCCATATAAGCCACAAACTCTCCTCACTTCTCTAGTCCACACCCTGCATAACCCCTCCCAAAAAACAGGAGGGGAAAAAGAGGAGCAATATATACTTTATAAAGAAAAAAGAACAAAATAATGGAACAAAAGTGTGGAGAAATATGTACAGAAGGAGGAAAAAGGCAAAGAATGTAAAAATAAAAATGTAAAAGTAAAATAAAAATAAAAGATGAAAAATAATACAATCAAAGAATAATAAAAGAATGTTTTGGACACATGGCTCTTCTCAGCCTACAGTTAAGGAGCAGAGCTCAAGCCAGGATGTGTCTCTGTTCATACTGGAAGTCAAAGGTAGGAATCTGCCCTCAGAATGGTGCTGGGGTAGAGATCTGTTTACAGTGAGAACATGGCACCAATGTGGGTTTCCAGTGCTGTATAACTCAGGGTAAACCTGGCCCCTGACCACAGGAGCCAGGTCTGTGTTCACCATACCCTGCCTCTAAACCCCCAGTCTGCTCTCCAACTTCCAGCAGTCTTCTGTGACTGTCTTTCCCTCATCCATTCTGGGAACTTCCCAGTGTGAAGCAGCCAAGGGGCTGCTCTGGGACCCAGGTTCAAACATTCAGCCCTTCCCTACAAGATGCCCTCACCAGGTCCTTCTCCAGGACTGTAGCTACAGGTGCTTGTGCCAAGGTAACTCACAAAGCGTTGACCCTTGAAGCCCATTCTAGAAGGAATGTCCCTATGGTTTCTCCACTGTATACAGATTCAGGTGATTCTCTGGTCCTGAAGCAATTCTTCTGTTCTCTATGAACAAAAATTGTTAGTTTCATTTTGTCTCCCAGCTGGAGGCCAGCTGGCCACTGTCAGCAGCACTGCCCAGCCTCTCCTTCACAATGTGATCTATTTCTTTTGAGGCAGTCAATCTTATTTTCTTCTCCTCCATCAGTTTCCCCATCGCTCCTGGGTAAATTCCATTCATTTTGATTCCTCTCCCAGGTATTGTTTTCCAGACTTTAGACACTTTGTCCTGAAGAAGCTGAGTTGCTAGCACTCACTGCTCTGCCATATTTTTGTTTATTATTAAGCTTCTGGGTAGTTTTTGGGTGATTTTAAGACTTAAAATCATTAATAGTAATTGACAGTTAAAGTATGACTGCATGATTCTCTAAAATTAATGGGCTTTTAAGACTGAAAAAATTTTATCTAATGGTTATCTTTGGAAATGTATTGAATTATCTAAGTGTCATAAGAATTCAGAATAATACATAATAAAAGGGATGATAGCCAATATCTAGAAATAATATCATGAAGTTCTTATATTTTCAAGGTTGAAATTTATTGCTTAAAAATTAAATGAATGTCAACCTAGCAGGTAACAGTGTATTTTTAAAAATTGTTTTGCCTTGGAATTTGAAGAAATGACTTCTAAAATAGTACAGTTAAGTAACTTCCAGAGATAGTTTATCTGTAGTGATATCTTAAAATTGTGTATTTTAAATAACAATTATTCATAAGAGAACAATTTCTTCAACTTTCTAAGGTAGATAATCAATTTCTGACCCTTTCAGTGACTTTATGAAATATGCTTTTCTTTCTTGCATGGAGGACTGAATGATTTTACCAAAAAGAAGTACATTAAAAACAACAAATATATGGGCTAGGGATTTAGCTCAATGGTTCCACCACCTGCCTCACAAGTGGAAGGACCTGAGTTCAATCCCCAGTACCAAAAAAACAAAAAACAAATATGAAAACATATAAAAATGAATTAGAGATGTTATTTCATGCTAGATTCTACTCAGAGCAGATTTTGATGGTGCCAGAAACGCTAAAACACTGTATCTTGCTATTTTTCAAAGACTCTATACATCCATCATTGACAAGGAACATGAAGTTATCTTTTTTTATTTTGAGGGCACTTACAAAAGTCTTTTTTAGGGTATTATGAAATATATTTTTGATACATTTGATATGATTGCATTTATTTCCTATTTTTATTTTATATTTACTTGGAAGTTTACTTTGATTTAGAAAAAATGCAGCAGGGGAAAGGTATCTCAGGGATAGTGTGCTTGCCTAGTATGTACAAGGCCTATGATTCAATGCCAGAATCACAAAAACAAACAAACAAAAATCTATAAAGAAGAGCTATGCAGATCTCAATCTTTTGTACCAGCAGCCATATTTTAATAAATATTTAAAAGTATGTCTGTATTTAATTGACATGATTTAAAAAGATAATGGAGAAATATTCTGAAATCAAATCTGTATAATTTTCTTTCAGGATGATTAATCAAATCATTAATGCAGTCATAATTGGTATTTTATCAAACTAAAGTTTGAACATAATGGGTAACTCTTCACTTATAAGGCAATTTATTGCTGAAATGTTCATGGATACGTGTATTAATAAATATAGGATGCAACTCTAGTGAAATAAATTATTAGGTTTTTAAGTTATGATGGTGTTGTAATATACAATTTTATGTACTTTTAGTTGTCTTTCACAAATTATTAACATAGACATTTATTATTATTAGATTTGTAAGATAACTAGTTTGAGCAACAGACACAAAGAAAAGTCTGAATTAAAAGCAATAGGTATTTACAAAGTTAATCAATTATTTTCTACACATTTTTCAAATTTCTTGTATATGATGAATATTACCATAGGAATCACATAAATGTAATACAAAGAGTTCATGAACAAATACTTATAGGAAAGATATTAATTGAGGAAATACTATTTTCCAGGACTTCCACTGGACTTTGGAGAAGTGATGTGGCAGTAGCCAATGAAATGAAGGTACACTAAGAGTAAAGATAAAACAATGGTAGTTATTTTTCTATACTGGCAAAGACATTCTATATTCTAATCACATTTTATACTTTGTGCAATCTTCAAATAACATTATGAAATGGTCAATGTCATTTTCCTTTTTATAGAAGATGGGAGAATAGAAGATAAAAATGTTCTTGGTTAATGTATTAACTTTTTTAGTTCATATATTTTAGAAGGTTATAACCTTCTAAAGGCATCTTTTCTTCTAGAATCTTATATTGTTAAATAGCGATTTATGAATAAGTGGAAAAACAGGAGATGAGTAGGGCATGCTACTCAGCATTTGCAGAAATGGGCAACAAAGGAAAGAGGATGTAATAAAAAATATCTGAAGAACCAAGTGTGCCTTGAAAAGAAGCTTGAGAGAAAGGACAAGAAAGGATCATAAAGTCAGAACTAAAAGTCAATATGAAGAAAGTGTAAAAGGCTTTTGTCTATGAGTGAATTTGTTCGCAAAAACAGAGCATAGAGTTAAGATGGAGCAAAAGGAAAGACTAGTTAACTAAAGAAAAGTACATAATTGTGCATGGTCTTCATGAAGAGGTTTCAGTTTAAGTAACATCATGAGGCTTCCTGTGCTCTTGTGAAGATAATGATGATTAACTTAAAAAGGAAAAAACACTCTTTTTTTCTGGTACTGGGGATTAAGCCCAGGGTCTACACTGAGTCACATCCCCAGCCTTTTTTACTTTTTATTTTGAAACAGGGTCTTGATAAGACACCAAGATGCCCAGACTGGGCTCCAATTTGTCATTCTTCTGACTCAGTCTTCAAGAGTGCTGGGATTATAGGCATGTACCAGTGCTAGTGTCAAATCTATCAAATGGGAGTGAACTGGCTACAGAGAGAGCAACTCAGGAAAGAATGGATGACATAGGGAAGGTGCTGTCTGCTTCATATCCCAGAAGAGAATGAGAGATGGCATTACTGCAAAGGGTGGCCAATGCTGGGATTGGACAGGCTGGGAGGGAAGTTAATTAAGAAGTAACAAATGTGAAATGTCCACCCTCAAGTTGAAGAGCAAGACAATTCAGGACATTTATGAGACCTTTAACTCCATCAAACACCTTGAACATATGTCTAGGGAGAATGTAATTAGCCTTTTCACCAACATGATACAAGATCTTGGAGACTGCAGCAAGAAATTATGTTTGAAGTAAATGAAAACCCAGAAGGTCATTTTTTTTCCAGCTGTGGATAATCTGTTATTGCTTAGAAATATTTACCAACATGCTATGGTTTCAATGATGTATTTGAGGACAATCAATCAACTTAGCTAAGTTATCTGAGCTACCTTTAGAAGAAGAATCAAATGACAATTATAGAAAACACAGACTCAGAATCCCCAAGCCAAACTCTTTGTCCTCATATTCGGTGTGATGCCCACTTTTCATGGCATAGAAACAACCATGTATCCTAGAAATTAAAAACTCAGAAATCAGAGTAGATTCAGAGAAAGAATTTGAATAGCTATGAATTATTTCAACATTTATTTGTGAATATTTAAAAAACTATTACAAAATTAGGAGTAAAAGAGAATGTCCTCAGTTGAAATGGAATATCAAAAACTTATAGAGAGAAGTTGAGCCGGTCCTAGCACCCGGAAGAAAGCTTCCCTGCCACCACCCCAACCTCCTAGGGCAGAGAAGCTGAGCCAGTCCCAGCACCTGGAAGGAAGCTCCCCCACTGCCATCCCAAGCTCCTAGGGCAGAGAAGGTGAACCGGTCCCAGCACCCAGAAGGAAGCTCCCCCGCTGCCATCCCAAGCTCCTAGGGCAGAGAAGCTGAGCCACTTGGGTGCCAGAAGCACCCCCCCATTTGGAAAGGAGAAGACATGTAAACAAGCCTCAAAAATGGACTTCTGGATCACCTACAGCAACTCCAAAGGGAAACGAGATGGAACAATTTGATACTCAACCACCTGGACTCTCTGAACTGGCAACAAAAGAGGATCTGGGAAAAATGAAATCAGAAATAATTACTCAGATAACAGCAAAGATTTTGCTCATGGTGCAAGACATGATTAATAAATCTAGAGAGGAGCTCAGGAACATGATGGAATCCCAACATAGAAAACAAATGGAATCCATAAAACAGATGCATATAGATTTCCAGGAGATGAAAAACTCCATTAAGAGTCTACACAGCAGAATGAGCCAATGTGAGGACAGAATTTCAGATATAGAAGATAAGATTGCAATTAGTGACCAGGAAAAGAAAAATTGCTTCAAAATTCTAAGGGCCCATAAGAAATCAATCCAGCAGCTGCTAGATGATGCAAAGAAGAATAACATAAGACTGATTGGAGTCAATGAAGAAAGAGGAGAGAGTGCAAATGACATAAAAAAATCTCTTCACAGAAATAATGGCAGAAAACTTCCCAAGCAGGGGAAAAGAGCTTGACATACAGATAAGTGAGGCATATAGGACTCCAAATAGCCTTGATCAAAAAACATCTACGCATAGGCATATAATTGTTAAGATTCCAGAAACTCAACAGAAGAACAAAATCCTACAAGCAGTTAGAGAAAAGAAATGAATCACATACAAAGGAAAGTCCATCAGAATCACAGCAGACTTCTCAATGCAAACCCTCAAGGCAAGAAGAGCTTGGACTGATGTATTTCAAGACCTAAAGGAAAACAGCCTCCAACCCAGATTGATGTACCCTGCAAAACTATCTTTCAAAATGGATGGAGAAAAAAGATACTTTCACGATAAAAAGCACCTCAGGAACTTCATGAATATCAAAGTGGCACTCCAAAAAATTTTAGACAATACCCTGGGAAAAGACAATGAGGATCACAACCCCAGGAATCCCAGCAGAATGAATCCATTAGGTATGACAAATTAAACGCAAAGGGGGAGAATCCAACAAAAAGAAAAAGTCATGACAAGGCTTTTAAAACTTTTAACTTCATCTCCCTAATGAGTATATAATTCAATATTGTTATTCTACTGATTAGTATTTTTCTGATTCTAGAGTTGCACACCTTTCCTTGTGCTGCACTGGCTATTTATCATCTTCTTATGTCTACTGTTTCATTGGGTTGTCTATGAGCTGTAAGAGTTCTGTATATATTCTGCTCATAGGTTATATGCATTGTAAATATGGTCTGTTTAAGGGCTACTTTTCATTTTAATGATGTCATTTAAAGTTCTAAATTTTGATGGAATCTCATTTATCAATTTTTTTCTTTTATACATCATGTCTTTTGTATACTAGGTAGTTTTTGTCTACCCTGAATTCATACACATTTTCCCTTATAATTTCTTCTTAAAGTTTTATACTTTTAGGCTTTCATATTTAGGTTCATAGATCCCTTCAAGTTATTTTCATGTATGGAAATAAAGGGTTGAGGTTAATTTTTTATATACAGATACTAGGTGTTCTAGTGCCATTTGCTGAAAACACTATCTCTTCCTCGGCTCTTGAATTGAGTTTATATTCTATAAAATGCTAATGTTAAATAATCTTTCAAAACTCAGTGCACCATACATGTGTGGTTCTATTTCTAGGTTCTCTGTTTTATTCCAATGATCTATATCTCTTTCCTTACACCAACACTGCCTTGATTACTGTAGCTTTAGAAGAAGTCTTAAAATTAGGTACTAAACATCTTCCAACACTGTTGTTTTTTTTCTTAACTTTTCTAGGTCCTTTGTATTCCTACATAACTTTTAAATTTCTATCTCTAATTCTTCATTTATAGCAAGTATACACAGACATGAATTTTTATATATACCTTGTGTTTTCTAATCCTGCTAAATTCAAATACAAGTTCTAGGGACTCCTAGAGATTTCTTAGTATTTTCTCTGTAGATGATCATTTCATCTGCATATAAAGATTTTGCTTCTCCCTTGCCAATCCTATCCTAATTGTGTCATTTTATTGCCAGACTATTTTGGTGGGGCCTAGGTTTCAAAGTTTAATGGACAGATAAAGAGTAAGCATATCTACCCTTGTTCCCCACTTTAAGGAGAAAGCATTGTATCTTCTCCATTCATATAAGGCGTTCTCACTGCAAGTATGGAGTACTGTCTTTAATCTGTTGAGAAGGTTCTGTTCTACTTCTAGTCTCCTGCTATCTTTTACCATGAACAGCTGTAGAATTTAGTTCAATACTTTTTCTCCAACTAGTGACAGGATCATATGGCTTTTTCCTTTCCTCTGTTGAAATGATGATTTTGGGGGATGGATCTTCCAATGCTGAACCAACTCTGCCATCCCTATAAAAGAACCACTTTCTACATACTGCCAGATCTGACTTCTAATAATTTGTTTTGCTGAACAAATTTCTATCTATGTTCATACTTTTTTCTTCTATTATCTTTATCCAGTTTTAGGATTAGCATAATGCTGATTTCCTAAAATGAGGGGAGAAGTGTTCCTTCTTTTTTCTGCTTTAATTGTTTGATATAATTTATTAGTTAAAATGTATATGAGCCTGCTGTTGTCATATAGGTAGGTTTTCAAGGTAGGAATATACTTCTTTAATAGGTGCTATTCAAATTTTATATTTCCTCCAGAGTTAGTTTCATTAATTTGTCTTCCAAGGTGTTTCTTAGAAGTTGTCAAATTTATTTCAAACCAGACTTTTGAAATATGCTTTCTATATCCTTTTAAATTCTGTAAAATCTGTGGTAATGTCTCCTAGATCTTGATATTGTAATTTAAAAAATGTGTAATTGATATTGCATCACAGAAAGAAAAGGTCTAAAGGTGCAGGGGAAGTGGGAGGGGTAGGGGAAAGGAAAAAAGGGAAAAGAAAAAATATGAGAAAAGGAAAAACATGGAAACAAAGTCTTTGCAAATAGGGAAGGGTGGAGGGGGAGAAGGGAGGGCAAGGGAAGGGTGGGGGGAAGAACCAAGATACTCATGTAAAGGTACAAGAGCCCAATGATGAATATAACACCGAAAATGTACCAGTAAACTTAATGGGAAAAAAAAAAAAACTTATAGCAAGTATTTTCTTTGATGGGGAACAAGACAAGCATGTGAGCATTAATACCTATTGTCCAGTAGAAAACACAGTTTGTAGCCAGTGTCTTAAGACACAAGAAAAAATAATCAGTGTTATGATTTTAAGGGAAGAAAAAGGAAAACACCATTTTTGCAAATGCTAATCTCATTTCCATGGTGCAACAAACATTATCAGCAGACAAATGCAGTAATTAATAAGAGGCTTGAACAAATCTATTGGATAAATGAATAAATTACACTAATAGTCCAATTTGTATATAGTGAAATAATAGCTAATTAAATATTTAAAATGCAGAATACAGTAAAATGTCCAATAATTAACAAGTATATATAAAGACATAAAAGATCTGACTAAAGGGTCCTAAAAGATCTAAATAAATCTGTGAGATTACATATTATAAAAACATCAGCTTCCTTTGATGAAATTATAAATTTATTGCTATTGCAATTAAAAATATCAGCTAGATTCTTTTGAAAATTATGAATTTTATTTTGAGACTTATATATGAAAATAAAGATCCAAAGATGGGAAAAAAGTTGGAAAAATAGTAAAAGACCAATAATTACTTACTAAAATTTCAACTTTATGGAGGCAGGATTTTTGTCTGTTTTGCTGATTTCTAAATCTTCATTATCTGGAATCAAGACTGGCACATGAGACACTCAATAACTACTTGCTGAATAATGTAAAATGCAAACAGCATGCTACTGATTCAAGAGCATACATGTTTGCCAAGGACTGGAAATGTGTCTAATGCTAGGGGTATGGCGGTGAAGCTTCATGGTCTTAGGAAAGTGTTTCCCTGTGGAAATGATAGCCCAGCCACTGCATAACTTGACAGGAGCAGAGGAGTTAGGCTAACACATAATACCAAAAGGGAAGTATAGGGAGCTATGGATTCTCATAAAAGAAGGACTCATCTTGATCTATTTTTCTCAGATTGCACTTGTAAACAATGGATGAAGAATTATAAATGAACATTTTTGTCTTCGCAACTTAGGATAGGAAAAGTTCTGGGTGGGATGTGAATCACTGCATTACACCTAACAATTATGAATGGGGAAATGATAACCTCCATTAAATACAACTATTTCCACAGATATAATCTTTAAAAATTAAATGTAACTTTAAGGAGCATTCATAGATACATTAGATTTGCAGATTCCAAAAACATATGTAAATAAACAGTGTCTAGAGTAATGAATGACCAGATATTTCTTAATTTAAAAATGTTTGATATACTCTTATGTAGAACTTCCATTGAATTTTGCAATTTTTACAAGTATTAAATGGTTTCAAATATTGCTATAGAACACTAAGTGACATTATTTAGCTTAATATTCCAAAATTGTTTATCTGAACTAAAACTGCTAAATAATTTGGCATCCTAGACTTATGATAATTATATAGTAGATACAAAAGTCTCATTCAGTCTATATGCTATATCTAGCCCAAGCTTCAAGTATTTTAAAAATATATTTACATTCTCCTTGGTTTAATAATGCACAGTGAATAAGACTCATCTGAACTCCCCCTACCTCACCCCAACAAGTTGTGATATTTAAGATATTGTTTACACCTGGGGGCATTTTATTCACCAACTCGCAATCTTAAGAATTTCTTCCTTTGAGGAATGATTTTATGCTTTCTCCTAACAAGTTTATGATAGGTATTCTATATTCTCAAATGCTAAATTAATTACACAATGCTAGTTTTACTTGGAAAAGAAGACTTCATATTTGGAGTGGAAGCCAAGTACTTAGATGAAAGATACAAGGAGTAGTCAGCCAAGCCTGTTATTACTTGGCTATATTTAGAAGATATTGGTGTTCTCATGGTGTTTCTTTATGCCAAAGCTGAAATTAATGCAGTTATAGCATTATCTAAATGAACAGACAAAAAATATAAAGTGAAAATCTCTTACACGACTCACTGTAAAATATCATAAAACAAATAAATTAATTCAGTAGCATGCTCCGAATGACATTTTCAAAGCATTTCTTTTGGTTAATGTCTTTTTAAAGAAGAACTGCTAGGCTCTCCATTTTGAAAACTATTCCTTGATAATTGTTACTGATATGTTTCCAATTTGCAAAATGCTCTGCCTGGAAATCAGCAACCTTTGATATTCAGTGGGTGGCAGAAATATTTTTGGGAGCCATATTTTCTGAAATGGTAAAGTTTATCTGTACCACCTCTAGCCAGAGGAAATACAGGACATGTGAATCAGGTAGGAAATGGAGCAAACATACATAGATAATTTTGAGGATGTTCAAATTTTCTGAACTCAAAGAATAATTGCATTTCTTATCAGTGGAAGATTAATTATCAGTGTTTCATTCCAGCTATGTTTAAGAAGGCAGCATCAGATCACATGTGCTCTCCTGGGTTGTGAACTCACACTTGAGAGATTTTATCAGTCCTTTCCCATGCTTTCACTCAGGAGTATTTACAGAGTAGCACTTGGAAAGGAAATTTTAGCTGGATAAGTTGCAATATAATGAAGGATGAACCACTCTCCAGGATGCAAATGTCTGCCTTGTAAGCCATGAAAGGTTGAAAAGTGGTACAATCACATGCTCAGGTTTGCAAAAACATGCCCCTCTTTTTGCTGGGAAAAGAATGAGAGAAGGTTGGGGAAACCAAAGGCAAAACTCTGCTTGGTCTGAGTTAGCATTGCTTGGACATGGAGCCTGCGTTTTGTGAAACGTTGAGACTGCTAATTGACAGGATATTGTGTTTCTCAAATCTTCTAGGAAAACTTGCCCACTCAGATTCTCAGTGAAATGGAACTCTGCTGATATTTATTTCAATAAATATTTATTGAGCAGCTTTTATAAAGCTGGCAGAGTTCTGGATTTTTTGGATCCAGAGCAGGAAAAGTTTGCTTTCCTTGAACTTTGTTTGGGTGGCAATTGGGAAAAAATCAGTAAGAGAAACTAGTAAACAAAGTAAGTACAAAAAGTAATAATTCTAATATAATTTTTAAATGTATTGGCAATATTGTAAGGATGGAGATTAAGTGGGTGGTACAGTGCTATATTGGTCACCCTGGGAAGGCTTATACCAATATTTAGCTGAGAAATTGCATTACAGGGAAATGGTGAACTTGTTGGGGAGTGGCCAGTGTGAGCAACAGGTATCAAACTAGGGAAGACCTATGAAAAGTAGCATTTGGTATGGACCAGGTAAGACAGACTGTATCCAGCTTAGGTGAAGAGTTGGCTAATTTTCTAAAAAATAATGGGAACACTAGAGGACTCCAGGTTGAAAGTACCAAACAAACTGAAAAAATTGGTAAAAATTCTCCTGGATGCAGTGTGAAAATGAATTCTAATGTGGAAAAAAAGGAAGATGAGAGAGTACTTAAAAGGCATATCACTTTCCTGTTGCTGTCATTAAAACCTACTACCAGCTTCAAACAATACCAATTATCTTATAGTTCTTGTGATAGTTAATTTTGGTATCAACTTGAGTAAGAATCACATAGCACATTGGTTTAGCACAGGTCTAGGTGTGTCTGGATGATTGAATTACTGAAGATGGAAGACCACCCTGGGTGTGGATGGCACCAACAAAAGGCTTGTAGCCTGGATGGAATAAAAAAGGAAAAAAGAAGAAAGTCTTATTTCTGCTTCACCAGGGGAACTCCAGTCTTCACCATTGCCTTTTGATGTCCATCTCCAGGCTTCCAACACAGATGCTTCAGCCTTACAGCTCAGACCCTTCAGCTTCCTTATACGGACTCCAATGGGATTCTGCAGTAAGCTCTAGTCCTTTGGCTTTTAACTGGATCCTCTACTCTCCAGCATGCAGATGACCCTTTTGCATTCTCCCACATCTGACTCTGTGATTTTGCGGGTGGTCATTGTTAAGTCTAACTTGCAAATCCTTTACATATCATATATATTTCTGTATTTCATATATATATATTATATATATATATATATATAATATATATAATTAAATCTGTTCCTCTAGTGAACCTAAATGATACAGTTCAGGAAGTCAGAACTACAAAATCTAGGCTAAAGTCAAGGTACTGGGGGGGGTCATTCTCCTAGAAGCTCCAGGGAATATGCACTGTCAGTCTTGTCTGGGACACATGCTGTCTTCATCCCTTGACACATTGTCCTATTTCACACACACTTTGTTTTTCTTTTCCTTTCTTTCTTATATTCCACTTACTTTTCACACAAGAATCTTTGAGAGGATACAGCCAACTGGGTTGCCCAGAATTATCTGCATGGCTCAAGATCCTAACCTTAATCATATTTGCAAAGTTCCCTTTAGCACACAAAGTAACACTCAGAAAGTTTTGGGGAGTAGGAAAATGGAAAATTTTCAAAGTCATAATTCTGTGAACCACAGAATGCTAAAGAAAGGCTTCATGTAAAGATCTTCACAATGTCACTAGCAGCGTAGCAGCAGAAATTAAGGGAATTCAAAAGACTTAAGGTACATTTTCTTTTTTCAGAGGTGACAGAAGTTTCTGGTGAGTTGGATAAGGAGGCATAAAGAAAAACAAGAAATAAAAAATAATATCAATATCTTTCAAAATATGACCTAGATGCAAGACCAACAAGCTCAAAACTATTTCCATGATGATACCAGAGGGTTGTCTTTTCACTTGTTTCTTTAGGAAGTCATAGGGGTTCTTCATGGGTCATGTGCCCTGAGGTGGCATCCTCACCTCCAAGGCCAATGGAGAGCATGTTTGTACATGTTTGTTCCTATTAACACTTCTAACATGATAAATAGCTAGAGAAATAACTTGTTACAAAGACACTCTTAAATCCTCAAATTTAAGAATATAAAATATTATTTAGTGTCACATTCCAAATAGACCTCAAAAAAGTTGTTTGGTTAATATGAGAATGTGCTATCTTCATTAATGCAGCCAATAGAACCATCTTCCAGGGGCAATTATAATTCAAAGTGTGTATGGCAATTTCTATCAAGTAAAAATATTATGGTGTGTCTTCTTCCACCTGGTTCACTGGATCTGGCACCTTATGACTTCTGGCTTATCCTCAAAGTCAGAAGGACCATGAAATGTAAAATTTTGAATTGATTCAGGACACTGAGGCAGCCATGACAGTGCAACCAAACACTCACAAAAGAGGACTTCCAGAACTGCTTTAGAGAGTGGCAAGAGCCATGGGATAAGTATGTTTGAAATGAAGGGAAATATTTTGAGGGGAATTAATTACAATGTATCTTTTTTGCAGTTTTATTTCATTTTATTTAAATATCCACTGTATTTTTAAATTACACTTTGTATATCCTGAGTTCCAGCTAAAAGGTAGTCAGTACAGCCAAATGGATCAGCCGTACACTGGCTTTTAAAGACAAAACAATAAATAAGCCAATTTGACCCTTAAAATCCCTGTCTGTATAACAAGTGTAAGATTGGATCCTTACAGGTGACTGGAGAGGCTCCTATGACGGAGTTCCTAGAGTTAATGTTAAAGTTTAGAGACCATATTGTAGAGACATTGAGACAGCACATTAGATCTAAAGAGAGAGATAATACATAGATGTGACATAGTGCAAGCATTTGTGGGGAAAAAAAAGCATTTATGACACTTGGTCAGGAGAGGGCACAGAGATGTGGTAAATTCAGTGTTCAGTGACTGATTATTGGCCTGTGAGAGACTGAATAGAGAAATTTCCAATCTGTGGCTGAGACTACTTTAGAAACCCTTACCCAGTGAGAGTGGGTCTCCTTCTCATTTGAATAAACATTAATACAGTGTTGTTGCACAGAATCTGGGCATAGTGTTTGTCAGGATATTTGTTCAAACCAAAGGAAGATGTGAACAAATGTCTAAATATCTCAAATATGCAGTTTTATTTCCTAGCTAAACAATGATTATTTTCACAATAAAACAGTAAATAAAATCAATTCTACCCCTGCCTCTACTTGAAACCAATCATGTAGCCTAAGGAGAAATTTCCTGTTTAGCCAGAACTACTCCATTTCAATGAACATAAAAACAAATCTGATCTTTAGCTTTAAGAGATATAAATGGATGTAGAAGATTATAATGAATGAATGTCTTTTATTAAGTTTCTGAATTTAATTTCATTTTTTATATTAGAGCATCCTGGGCCAGACTGACTATGGTGAAAACAGTCCTCTTTTATGCACCTGCAGGATAGCATGGTGGAGGGGCAACACTGTATTTTAATCCTTCATGTATAATTATCATCTTATAAAAGATGAAGACTTGCTTGGAACTGCTCTAGTAAACTGCCACAGAAGCCCTCACCCCTCTGTCTCCTCGTGAGAGTGTCAGCAGCAGCCTTGAGATTCCTCTATTTATAACTACAGCCTTCAGGGATCGCTGTGGCTCTCATATACCTGGAGTTTGTAGTTAACTCCAGAAAGCATCAAAATATCACAACCTTATACATGCTCCTTTTGTAATTTAGCAATATAAATCTGTCAGTGGTGATATTTGTAATAAAGATAGCTTTGGTTGAAATATCAAGTTACTATAGGGCAATGAAAAATAAATAATAGATTAATTCGTACATTCATGTATTCATTCAACAAATACATATCAGGATTCTGCTATGTGCAAAAAATTCTGCTAGGGATGGGAAATCAACAAGATAGGCTAGGCAAATGTGCTCATGGAATAAGAGTGATGCACAGGAGGAATTGTGCACTGATTTATGTAACTCATTGTGACTAGTGTTACTGCAGAAAAAGGATGGCATCCAAAAAGAAGCAGTGGAACATGGTCCTAGAGACACTCAATTTTAAGAGAACAAGCATGAACTTTGTCTTCATAAAGATTCTGAAATTCTAACAAGGCAACCTGCAAATTGATTCATCAGAGATTATTCTGGAATAGATACTTTCAGACGTGTACCTATCTCTGTAAGCCCCAATCTTCATTTGCATTGAGTAGTAGGATTCCTTATTCTTTTGCCAAATTCTGTGTTATTTGAAATGTGTTTTAAATATTTATCCATTCAGTGTTGAGAAAGTAGGTTTGTGCTAATAACAAGTTCAGCATATATTAGCAAATGTAGAAGGTTGTTTTCAAGGAAATAGCCAATCATTGCCAATTGCTTGCGCAAAATATTATGAGAGCTAGGGCATAATGTCTAAAGGATGCTACATCTCCAAACTTGACAGGTGGGGTCTTTCACCCATAGTAATGGAATGGTGTTTTTCCTGAGGGCTTTGAGTAGTCATTAAAAGCCAACAGCCCATGAATAAAGTCATCAGAATGCTTTTTTGAGAAGATCATCCTCAGTGGAATGTGCAGAGTACATTGAAAAGAAGAAGTGCTGTGCTTGAACCAGAAAAGGAAATATTGCTGTTGGACTGGTATTATGGTTTAGGTCCAAAAGGTTTCCCCAAAGTCTCATGTGCTGGGGGCTGGAGATTTAGCTCAGTTGTTCAGCATAAATAAATACATAGTTCATGTTAGTTTGTTACTTATTTTCATATTATATTCTAGAGATCAGAAAGAAGATATTGATATAAGAGAAGAGAACTTAATTTTTGTAGAAGATGACCATTTCTCTTAATCATTTTTAAGTTATTTTTTTCTAAGCAGTAAAAAAATGTTACTTTATAATGTTAAATTCAGTGACTGGATTTCATGGGTTGTTTTACCTTTCCAAAGTTGAATTAAAATCAAACTCCTAAATGCATAAAAAGCAACAAAATGTTGTAGGAGGTATTTTTGCAAATTCGAACAAATGAACTCATACATTTGAATTTCATCTTGATGCACTAGCATATCCATAGTGATGACATCTGAAAACAAAATTGCCTTTTCTCCACAAAAAGGCTAGTCTGCTGCTTCAGTTTCTCTGTATTTGCATATGTCATTTAATGATGATTTACCTTACGTTGAACTATAATTAAATATACAGAAGAGTAATTCTACTGCCTCTAATACAGTAAGCAAAATAGACTTAAATGATTACTTTTTAAATGACATTGCAACATCCAAGGAGAGGGTATACTTTACAAAGACACTGTATTTCAGAGTTTGACTAGACATCTCTTTCTAGTCCAAATCCTCTGAAGTAATAGAAAAGACTTTGGAACAGTAGGAAAAAGAAAGTATATCCAGAAAACTATGAATTTCGTGTAATAGAAGACAAAAAAGAAAGAAAAAAAATGAAAGAAAAGCAGGCTGGAGGAGATGTAAAATTTGAGAAACTATAGCTCAAAAAGTGCCCAGGATGGCAGTACAGCAAAGTTTAAATACACTATGGATAAATAAAAAAGCCGGAGAGCAGAAGAGACATGAGGGAAATTTATCGAAAACTGATCTAGGTGAAAATCTGAGTTTCATCCAGCAGGAGCAGCTCATGTGTGGCCCTGGTTTAAAAGAGCAGAGAGCAGAGCTACCTTCTCCTTGGACAAGATCCCAGCTGGCTTTCTCAACTACACTCTGTGGTCCAGTTGGAGTGAGATTGTAACTTAGGGAAAAGAGCAACCAAGATACAGTCTTGCTATATTATTAGACTGTAAAAAAAAAAAAAGAGAGAGAGAGAACAGTGAAAGAGGAAAAAGAAGAGAATATATAGTGCGTTTAAGTACTCAATGATCCATCCTCAGAGGTAATAACATACTTTCTTTTTTGAGTAATAATAAAATGGACTGAGATAGTATGATGAGTATGCTCGAGTTTAGAAACATACCCAGACAGAGAGGCACATGTAATATTGCAAATTATAAGCAGCAAGAAGAGAATAGAAATATTTTGCCAAAATGGGACTTATTAAAAATAAGTTACATAATAGACAAGTTCTTAGTAACTTTATAAAAAAGAATATGCTTTATAACATAATAGAAAATGTAATAAATATTATAAATTATTGAAAAGAAAATATAGCTTTACTTTGTTTACTAGAAAATAAAAGTTTGAAAACTACTGAATTATGTGTTCAACTCATGAAGATAAAAACATACTCAATATGATATCCCCCAACCAAGTACTAAACAGGCCCAGGCCCAATTCTGCTTAGCATATGAAATTGGCCAAGATTGAGCATGCTCAAGTTGCTATGGACATAGATTTACTATGATAAATCTAAAAAAATTAATAAAAATAAAAAATTAATTCAATGTTTAACAGAATTATAGACTCAATTAATGAATCCAGAAATTTCTTCTTTTAAAAACTATTAATGAAAAAATGCAAAACTTTAGTAAATGTGAGCACACAAGAGACATGGAAAAGATTGAAAATTATTTAACAATGCCTAACACACTTAACAACAGTAAACTGAAAATGTAAGGAAATATTATAAAAAATGGTTCAAGAAAAAATAGCCAACAATGATTACAAATATTTTGTATATGTGTAGCTGATAGTGTGCAATTACCCTATTAGAATAAGGCATTTTGAATGCAATTAACCAATTATAATAAGACATTTTGATTCAAAATATTGGTCAATAACAAAAATGTTCAGAAATCCATATATATATTTATGATAAATGATGCATTTATGAGTAGATGAAAAATAGACCCCTACAATTAGAAAAAAAATATATTAGAGACTTCTATTTATCATTCACACATTCAAGTTTCTTTTCCTTAAAAATGTTCTTAAAGGGGCCAGGGATTTAGCTCAGTGGTTCCGGCACCTGCCTCGAAAGCGCAAGGTCCTGAGTTCAATCCCTGATACCAAAAAAAAAAAAAAAAATTCTTAAAATATATAGAAATGCATTAGAAACACTAGAAGACTGTGTCCCCAAGGTGGGAGGTGGGCTTGAGAGACTCAAACCTCTGGGGCATAGGTGTGCTGATCTTAAATTATGAACTCACCTAGCAGGAGACCAGCACAAATAAAAGGTAAGTAAGAAAGGAAAAGACTTACAGCTTATCTAACTGGAACTTTAGTGCTACCTACAACAGTTAAAGTACCTACACTTTTAAAAGGAAAATAAATGGACAAAGATTTATTAAATTAATTTTAAGAATCAAAATTTAGTAACTTGAAAAGTGCTGATTAGGTTCAACCCCTAACATTCACAAAATTCATGTTCTACACTATAACATTGTTTAAATTCAGCAAAAATAATAATTTTAAAATGAACTAAGGATCAGTTTTTAAAAAATTAAGGCATATCTATTTTACAAAATACTATGGAAGTGTAGAATCATCAATTATTTACAATTTATCTTATTGAAAATATCTATATTACAAACATCTTAATGCATATAACTTATTTTTGCTATGGATAAATTTATGCATATCAGATTGTTTGGGAAATAATTATAACAAATTAAAACTTTTGAGAAAATTTAGAATTACTTTTCAGAAATATATTTGCTATTTGATATTTCCACAAATTTTGCTTTAGATTACAGCTACATAGCATTGTTTCCTCTTCATGTCACATTTTAAAATTACTGGTCAAAGTTCAAGTATTTTTATGACTCTCACAAAAAATATCACTAAATTATTTTCAAAAAGTTTTAGGGCACTGCTTTTTCTCTCACAGCACTAGTTGCTAGTTTTGCTGATTTACGCATAAGCTTACTTTAAAACAACAGCCACAATATATATTTGTAATAAAAAATATATCTATTGGATTTTGAAAATTAGAAAAAATACAAGTTAAAAGAGAATACAACTTTTCTACTTGAACTTAACCTTAATCTAATGTTTAGTTTACCTACTTCCAGGTCTTTTTATACCTGAAGGGATGTAAATGTACATGTAATTTTCCCAAAAGAGCAACAAGAGTTCATTACAGGTTCAAGTAGAATTTCTCTTAAACATTAATTCATTGTGAAAATTTTCACAAATTTTTAAACACTCTCCTATATTTACAACATAATTTTTCATCAACAGTCTACATACATAAATTTCACATCCTTTATACTATCTCAATAACCTATTTTTAAAAATTCAAATCTAAATGTGTATGTGTATGTTCTTAGTGATAAATAAAACCAAAAAACTTTTGGAAGAGTGCATCAAATTAATTACCTATTAGGCAGCCATTAGAGACATAAACATTACAATTATTCATTGGTGAATAAAATATTAATAATGGGATATTAAATGAAAAAACTAAACTAAGTTGCTTCTGTGCTGTGATTTTATCTACTTTGTGCTGCATTACCTTTATAATGACAACAAATTCAAAACTAGTCATTTTATATTAAATTAATATAAACTCTTGCTTGTAATATTTCCATTGTTTTAGTTTTATGAACACCTACTTTCAGAAATAAAGGCTTTGAGATCTCTCTATGTCTCAAGCCCAAGTAGAAAACTGAAATAATATACATAAAAGATATAAAAGTGTTGTAATAAATTTAATATATTCTGTTTATATTTGTAGCTGCAAAGTCATCCTCTAAAAATAATCTGTTTTTTCAGATTCACTATTTTACATTGCTTTTAAAGACCATTTTATTTAGCATTTATTTCTTAGGGAATTCTAACACTTTACCAGAGTTTCTGTAGACATGGTTTAGTTCTAGGAAACTTCAAATGATGAATACCCAAACTCTACAACTTCTAATTAGCTTCACAAATTTGAATACAGGCATGATGTTTACATTTGGAATTTTGGAACCAAGAACCATCAGTGATTCAACAGGTAGAATGGTATTCTTATAATGTCAAAGGATAGCCTGCAATACTGGAAATTCCTAAATCAGAAATCTTATTATTCATTTGAAAGCTATTATATTTCTGTAGCCTAAACAAAAAGATTGTTTTCTGTAGCATTTTATTATGCATGAACATTAGGCTTTTATGCCATCTCTCTGTTTTATATCCTCTAGTATGTTAAACCTTTTCATGGTTTAATTCTTCAGTGGTTTTGAAATCCTCTGGAAAAGGTAACTTAACTAACTTTATTTATAGCAATTTTATAACAATTATAATAAGAGATCCATCAATTGAAAAAATGCCATTATATTACATCCACACTAACAATTCTCTGGGAATAACATGTTTTATTTCAAGATAAGACACATAAATAGAAGACAACTTGAATATATAGTGTGATCAAATAATACAATGTGTATCTAAATTTTAAAAAATTATTACTGTAAAGGACACATTGCTATTAATCCCCCTCAAAATATACTCTTTTAGGGCTGGGGATTTAGCTCAGTGGTTTCGCTGCCTGCTGCCCAAGTGCAAGGACCCAAGTTGGATCCCTGGTACCAAAAAAAAAAAATACCATTTTGCTTTGAACCCATTTATCCCATTGTTCTTGGTACTTTCTGAAGCAGATCTGAAAATCCTCTTGAGTGTTTTTAGTTGCACTGTCGTGGATGCCTCCATGTCCTGAGTCAATTGAAAGATTTACCTTTCATGGCCATTTTGACTTTGGTGAAGAGCCAAAAGCCACATGGTGCCAGATCCATTGAATATGGTGGGTGAGGACGTACCATAATGATTTTATGAGCTTGGCTTTATGTTCAATAGCAGTGGGCTACAGTATTCACTGAATTTTGATCGTACCTTGTGTTATGGCTTATATCTGTATGTGCTCCCAAAGCCTCATGCACTCATAGGTGTGATTTTTTGGGAGGTGACATGATCATGTGATACTGGATTAAGGGTGTGATAACTGGATTAGTCCTTAATTGGATTATCATGTTTATGAGTGTGGTTGGCTGAATCTACTGAAGAGGAAAGCCCCACCCTGGGTTTTGGAGGCACCAAATAATAGGCATGTAGCTTATATGGAATAAAAAGAAAAGCAGAAGGAAGGTTGTTGCTTCCTGCCTGCACCACCATGAACGTTTCCCCTCTGCCATGCCACCCTGTCTTGGAGCCAGCTGACTACATACTGAAACCTCTGCACCACGTGAGCTGAAACAAGCCTTTTCTCTTTTAACTTGTGGGTGTCTGGTATTTTGTTCAGGCAACAAGAAAACAAACTAAGACAACTTGTAAAGTCACTCAGAAAAAAGGACTTAGAGAAGTGTTTCAGACAGTGGCAAGAATGATGGGATAAGTGTGCTCAAAGCAAGGGGGAATATTTTGAGAAAGATTAATGGCAATGTGTCTTTTATTGTAATAGTAATAATAATAATTATTTTTATTTTGTGATCATGCCTACTGAATATCTTTCTCAATCCATCTCCTAAAAATTCCTGTGATTTTAGATCACATCTGTTCATGTGAAATGTAGAACAAACCTTCTCTGAATCATCAAGTCCAATGTGAGTCACCTCCAAGCTCTACTCACCAAGCAAAGAGTCTTAATTAATATGAAGTAGTGATTGATGGCACAAGAACTAGTTTGTCAACCTCCTAATCATGGAAGGAGAGGGGAAGATGACTATGGATAATATCTCTACATTTGGACCATTAAAATGATATTGAATTATAATAGCTATGAACTGGATCTCTTCTGAATCAGTGCTGACTCCAGGGCCTGGCAGCCTAGGAAGAGTTTAATACTGTGGAAATATTCCTCTTTCACACTCTTAGACTACATGCCTAAAAAACTGTGATGTGTATCTTGAATTAGTACTATGTTAAGTCTCTGGTGTACCTAAGGAAGAGTTAAAATCAGTACCAAAATCTGCAACACAGGAGGAGGATAACACTCAGAGGATGCTGGACTCTGGGCCACACGGGAGCTAGAGAGGAGCTGATGTCAACCCTCTGTGTTCCCCCTCCGGAGGACTTTCCTGTTCTTCTCTCCATGATGCCACAGTTAATTTTCTCTTCAGCCATGCCATTCCCTAAAGTAGAAAATAGAAAGTCAGAATTCATTTTTTAAATTTGATATAAGACATTATGTTACTTGAAGTCAGGCCTCTATAATTGAAAAATGAGAATGTCAAAGTGTTAGAAAATATATTATATTTCTTCCAAGGGGAAAATTTAAATATTTTTTTCATAAAATCTTACTGGTGGAAAATAACTCAGATGTCATCTAATCACAAAACCTGTATTTCAATGTTCTTTAGTAATAGCTATTCAGGTTATGCTCAAGTCTGAGAGGCTGAGCTACCAGGATCTGGAGAATAAAGAGGTAAACATGTTAGAACTTTTAGACTCATTTGGGAACAGGAGTGATTGGCAGATTTTGAGCTGTGTCCTTGGTTTTATATGAAAAAAATATGAAAGTTAATCAATTATGTAGAATGTGGTGTATGTGTGTGTGTGTGTTTTACATGTAGTAGGAAAAAGAAAATGAAGCACATCTCTTATCTACTATGGACTTGACATTTCATGCACATGTAGCTTAGGTACAATTTATTTGGCTGAGGAAGTGAATCTTATAAATAAGCTCATATACTGTAGCAGTAGACACTGTCAATTTTCTAATGGAGAGACTGCTCCTGATACCAAAAATATTTCTGCCTCTCATTACAGAAGATTGAATATTCTACTTACAAAGGGGAATCTGATTTAGGAATGTAGCAAATGCTTTAGAAATTTGTAATAAAAGGGAAGGATTTTAAGTAATTTTTTCTCTTCTTCTTAATGAGTATAGAAGTAAAGTAGAGGTGAAGAATCCTTCTATGACCATGATTCACTGGAGGCAAAGAAAACAAAAGAATTGATTCCAGTCCCCAGACAGTCTTAGCAATACCAAAAAGAAGATGTGTGAACACCATTTTTTGTTTGACCAGTCATCATCAGGACACTATGAGAGATGTATTTTGTGTACTTGTAGCTCAATGAATATATATAAAATTGTTTAGCTTTATCTCAATAATTTTAAATGTTTCTGATTTGCTGTAGACTCTAAAAGTATCATTTGTGTATTGGTGTTGATAATATTGAGAATCTGTTGAGTGCTCTCTATATAAACCTAAACAGTCCAAGGTACTTTCCTAATATTTGTCATTGTGTTATTCATTAGAGTAGAATTCACATGAAGTAAAATGTACAAAGCTTGTGTTCAGCCCATTGACATTCCATGTATGCACACACCCATATTCCCACCATCCACATCAATATGTAGTTTGTCTATTGACCCACAACTTTCCCCATTCAGCCCTCTACCCACCCCCCTCAGGAGCAGACACTTAGCTGACTTCTATCTCCATAATTATCTTGGTCTGTTTGAGTTTGATATAATTGAAATACTGCAGTGTGCACTGTTTTTGTCTTCTTCCAACCACCACAGAATTTAGAGATGCACCCATTTGTACATATTCACAACTGGATTATGATTCATTGCTAAGTAGTATTTCATTATATGAGTATATTATAATTTGTTCATCCTGCCTCCTATTGAGATACATTTGACCTATTTTTTGTGCTATTATGAAGAAAACTGATCAGAATAATTATGTACATGCATATTTATTTCTCTTAGGTATATTTCCCTAAAAATTAATCATAGATCTAGGTGTAATTTAACTTTGTTATAAACTGCAATAATTTTCCAAGACTGGTTGAAACATTTTCCATATTCACCCTCAAGGTATGAAAATTTCAGTTACTGTACTCTGAATTTTAACAGCTCGTGATAACAGCATTTTTGAAAAATTTAACCCATTCTAATAAAAGTATGATGATGTTTAATTGTGGGTGTCTCTGCTACTTTGACTTCATAATTTTAATCATTTTATTTGGAGCATACAACTGAAATGGTCTTAAAATTTTTACCCAAAATATTGTTTTAAATTATTTTTGAATTTCTATAACAAAATTGTTGAACACTCAAAAAGTAATCATGTCATAGCAGGACACAGGATGAAAGAAATGTTTTCTCTTCTTCCCCTCACCCCTGCTCTTACACTCCCTCCTCTCCTTCCTCCACTCCCTGTGTCCCCGCCTCTTCTTCCTTCCCACTTCCTTCCCCTCCTTTTTTCCTCCTCATTCTCCTCCTCCTCCATCCCCTCTTCCTTCATCCTCTTCTTATCCTTCTTCCCCTTCCCCTCCTCCTCCTCCTTTTCCTCTTTTTTTCTTCTTTCATTTCTCCAAGAGTTCTTTTTTTTTTTTTTTTTAAGAGATGTTCCTTTTTGGATTCTTTTGATGGTTTCTTCCATAACCATAATAAACAGCTTATATTCAATCTTTAGTTTAAATAATATTTATTATTTCACAAAAAATGTAAGAAATTAGCTAAAACTCATTTTTTTTTACCCTTTGTTGTATCAATGCCAACTATATTACTTTAGTCCTATAGTTTTCTTTAACATTTTAAGAATTTATTTACCTGGTATGAATATTAATGTTCCACTTAAGTATCCTTTGATATTTCTTTTTTCCTTCTTTATCCTGTTATTACTTATAAATTCGCTTCTGTGGCCAGGATTTAGCTCAGTGGCACAGCACCTGCCTCACAAGCGCAAAGTCCTGAGTTCAATTCCCAGCACACAAAAAAATTGTTTTTGTGTTGTAACCATTAGTCCTAGAGTTAGTCTTGCAACCACAGCAAATTTTATGTTTTGCTGATATCTTCATTTTTGAAACAGAAAACACACAAAAATTATATTTACTTGCAGTGATTATGCAAAATTTCTTCAATTTCAGGATAGTATGCCTCCCTAATGGTCCTACTGCATTATCCCTCATACCAATCATCAGATAATCATCCTATTTGGAAAGTAAATTACTTGTACTTATATTGCATAATAGGGTTCATCCTGTTTCAGTAACAAATTTTATTTCTTTGTTTCTTTTCATTTTTTGCAGTAGTTATATTTCTTGTATTTATTTTTATGAAGTAATTGATTCTTTAAGAATTATTGAACTTGTTTGTTATAATAAGTCTTACAGTCTAACATTCAGCCAGTTTTAGAAACTATTCTAGATCTCCTTGAAAAGAATTAGTATTCTGCAGTTTTGGGGTGCAGTATAGTAGATAACTCACGGTAGGGCAAGTTTGTTAAGTTTGTTGTTCAAATCTTCAGTATGCTTACTAATTACTGTCTGGTAATTCTACAATCTGGTGACAGAAATAAATTAAAAATAATTCCACTATGAATGGTGGATTTTCCTTTCAAACAAGTTATTTTCTCATTTTATATATTTTAAAGTAACATTAGAAGTGTATAAGTGAAGAATTATATTTTCCTAGTGAGCTATTTCATCATTTTGCAAGATCACATTTTACAATATTAAAGCACAATTCTTCCTTTAATATTAACCTTGATATATACCTATATAAACTTTCTTTTGACTAGTATTTGAACAATATATCTTGTTTTTAATTTTTAACATTTGCAACCATTTTTTACTTTATATTTGATGTTTATTTTTGAAAGTAGTATATGGTGAAGCTCTGATTTTGTGGATCCAGTATAATATTCCTGTTCCCCTTTGGATTCCCTCTTTCACATCAGACCAGCTAAACTATCTCAACCTCTTTAAATGTGCATCTTGGTGGAGTGCATGCCTCAGAAAAACAAGATAATAGACCATTAGCGCCACCTCTGACCAAATGAATTAATGCATTAAGGTCAAAACTTCCTGTTAGCCGATCTGTATCAATGAGTTCCCCACATCTAGTGTTGTATTTCTCCCCTTGTGCCTAACACCTGTGGAATCTGTTCCCATTTCCTCTGGACAAACAAGGAAATCCTGGCACACACAGGAGGAAGTTGGCAAGACCAAATTCAACTGGCATTGTGTTTCATCTACCCAAAATAATTAATTTTGTGTTTCATTTTAGAAATATTGGCTAAATAATAAATAAGAGATATTTTAGTCTTCGGTAACTGCTTCCTGGTTCTCAGACATGGACTTAAGTTGATACTTAGAAAGTTAAGTTTGGGGCTGGGGATTTAGCTCAGTGGTTCCGGTGCCTGCCTCACAAGCGCAAGGTCCCACGTTCAATCCCTTATACCAAAAAAACCCCAGAAAAAAGCTGTTTGTCATTTACTATTCATGAACATCAAATGCACTCAAAAGAATCTTTGTCACACACTTGCACTTGTCACAAGTGCTTTAAGAGTCAAATGCAAGAGCTACATGGAGTCCCAAGGTGTTTGCTGCAGCATTTATTTCATTACCATGCACCTGGTATGGTTTAGATCAAGAATGGCCCTCTCCCAAATCCTAATGTGTTCAGATGTGGGGCTATAGGAAGATGATTGGATCATGGGGAATCTATACTCATCAATGACTGCATCCATCAATGAGTTCAGTAGCTGAGTACGCTGTTAGGAGGTAGGGCCTGGTTGGAGGTGGGTCATCTTTAGGCATGACTTGGAAGGGTATATCTTCCTGCCAAGCTTTCTTTTTTCTCTCTGCTTCCTGACCACCATGTAACCGTGAGCCAAAATTTATGTCTCCTTCTTTAAGCGGTTGATGTCAGGTACTATGTCGCAGAGATTAGGAAAATGACTAAGACACCACCACAGGTGATAACTTGATTAATTATAATACCAAAGAATCCCAGTATTCATAGATTCCCACTACCTCCTGACAAAGAGTCTGGCCCTCCAGTAAAGGTAATAGTATGGTCAAACCTTTTCTGAAACTATGTTGTCATGGGGCAATCTCATAGGACAATCTCCAATGCTTATTCAGCAGTTGTTAGTTTCCAGTAAGCGGAGAGAAACTATCTTATAATTTGAACATGAAAAGTTTAATGTAAAGAATTAGTAACAGGAAACTGGAAAGATAGGATTATTCAGGAATGAATATAGGTGTGTGTGTGTGTGTGTGTATATATATATCCGTAAGTACCTTCCTACCAAAAGCTGATATGTTCAGATCATCAGAAAGCTGCAAGTGTAGGTAATTGGATGGTACAAAGAACTTTTAGGAGATGGTCATGTAGAACCTGACTTCGGGAGAACTAGGAACCTTCCCTCCTCCCAAAGATATCCTGGCCAGAGAAATCACTAAGAGTTTGACAAGAGATTCCTAGGAAAGTGTCCATCAGAAGGTTCTGAGACAGTAACATGCACCAGAGAGCCTGTGCTAGGAAAAGTCACAAAAATGTGCATACTCTTAGCTTTGCACTGCAAAACTGCTTTAAGCCCTGAGCTCAGGGAAACTCTCCACAGGTGACACTTTTGGTGAGACACTGCTGTCAAGCTGCTGGAAGGTTGCTGGGAGAAGCTGCCATAAAAGATGCCATGAGTAGCTGACTTCCTAGTCCTAAAGAAATCTCCACACATACTGCAGGAGGCTAACAAGAGGATATAGCCCAGGACCAGCACAGAAAAGCTCACCTTTCTCTAGTGTTTTTTCAACCCTTATAGCACAGAGATTAACATCTGCAAACTGGCAAAGGAAAAATATTTAACAAACTCAATTGAATTCTTTCTCAAATAATGGGTTTGGAGCCCAGAATCAAACTATCAAAACTATCACAGTGAAGGAAATGAAGTACTAAAAGATCAAGTTAATAAACTGGATGAGTAGGATGAAAACATAAAACAAAGATAAAGGAACTCCCCAGATTTACATAGAAACACACTTACAAGTAAATGTACCTGGGCATGACACAGTAAAGCTTTTGAAGCATTCTCAATTCAAAAATACAGGGAAATCACCAAAGATAAAAGCAGATAGTGCCTCTTGTGTTTGTCAACTTTCCATTGTTATAATAAACACTGAGATAATCAATCTAAAGAAGGAAAGCTTTATTTTCATTCAAGGTTTCTGAGGATTCAGTTCATGGTCAGCTGACTCCATTGTTTTGGGGCTTCTGCTGATGTAGAAAACTATGAAGGGGAGCATGTGGTAGAGGAAGTTGCTCACCACATGGCACATGGGAAGCAGAGAGACAGGACTGCTGGGTTCCCACTGTTCCTTTCAAGGGCACACCCATAATCACCTAACTTCCTTTACTAGGCCACAGCTTTTAAAGATCCTACTACTTTCCAAAGACAACAAAAGCCTCCAATAAATGGGGATTTGAGGATATTTAAGATTCAACTATAGCACCTATAACAAATGATGGCCAGCTTGCTATCTAATTTCTTGTCACTGAGAGAAAATAAACCCATATATAGGCTGCTATCCATTTTGAACAATCACTTAAATATAGAGTGACATAATAACATTTCAAACAGGTAAAATAGCAAGATTTTCTTCCCATTGATTCTTTTGCAAAGAGTCTCTGGAGCATACATTTATACAAGCAATAAATCAGGAAGAATGAAGCAACAAAGGTTGGAATTAAAAGAAAAACATTAGAACTAAAGAGATGAGAAAGTTAAACTGAATTGTTGAAAAACATTACAGATCATGTTATCCAAGACAAGTCGAGAAAGGATTCTAGAAAAGTGAAAATATGTCAAGTTACATCTATTGATTAATCTTAGTTATGGTAATGGATTGAAATATTTATTTATTATTATTATTTTTTTAGTTCTTTTATTGGTACATTTTAGGTATACAATTTGTTTACATTTATCATTGGGTGTTTGTACCTGTATATAATATATCTTGGTTCTTATTTTTTTTCCCCATTACCTGTGCACCCTTCACCCCCTCCACCCTTCCCTATTTACATAGATTTCATTTCCATTTTTTTTCTTTTCTCATAGCTTTTCCTTTCCTTCTTTTCCTTTCCCCTTCCCCTCCCTTCACTCCTTTGTCTTTGGACCATTTTTCCTATTTCAAATTATCAATTATTCATTTTAATCATTTTAACCCTCATTTACACTATCAGTTTCTCACATTAGTGAACCTATTCAGTATTTACACGTGTGTCCTATTTATTTCACTTAAGAGTATGGGCTTGATATGCATCCATTTAGCTATAAATGACTCTAGTTTTTCATTCTTTTTTTTTTTTTTTTTTTTTTGGTACCGGTGATCAAACTTGGATCCTTGCTCTTGCAAGCAGGTGGTGAAACCACAGAGCTAAATCCCCGGCCCCCTAGTTTTTCATTCTTTAAGGCTGAGTAGTACTCCATTTTATAAAAAAAAACACATTTTCTTTATCCAATTTCCAGTTGATGGGCACTTGGGCTGCTTCCAAGTTTTAGCTATTACAAACTGTGCCGCTATGAACATGGGTGCACATATATCACTGTAGTATGATTCTTTTAATTCTTTTGGGAAGATACCCAGCAGAGGAATAGTTAGGTCAAATGGGACCTCTAATCCTAGTTCTTTGAGGTATCTCCATACTGACTTCCACAGTGGTTGCACCATTCTACACTCCCACCAGCAATGGAGAAGGGTTCCTTTCTCCCCACAACCCCGCCAGCATTTGTTATTTGTTGATTTCTTGATAGCAGCAATTTTTTCTGGGGTGAGGTGGAATCTCAGTGTTGTTTTCATCTGCATCATAACGAGTGATGTTGAACATTTTTTCATATATTTGTTTGCTGTCTTTACTTTGAGAAATGTCTGGTCATTTCAGATGCCCATTTTTGAATTGGGTCTTTGAATTTGGGGGAGTCTGATTTTTTTCAATTCTTTGTATATTTTAGATAGTAGTCCTTTGTCTGTGGTACAGCTGCTAAAATTTTTTTCCCATATTGTAGGTTGTCTGTTAGCTCTGTTGGTGGTTTCTTTTGCAGTGCAGAAGCTTTTTAAGAAGATGAGATCCCAACTGCTGATTCTTTCTGCTAGTTCCCCTGCTGCTGAGGTTTGGTTCATGAAGTCTTGTCCTATGCCAATGTCTTCAAGAGTTCTGCCTAACTTATCTTCCAGCAAGTTTAGTGTTTCTGTCTTAATATTTATATCTTTAATCCACTTTGATCTTAGTTTAGTGCATGGTGATAGGTATGGGTCTAGTTTTAATCTTTGGCAGGTTGAAATCCAGTTTTTCCAACACCATTTATTAAATAGGCTACCTTTCCTCCAATGATGGTGGTTGGCTCCTTTGTCAAAGATGAGGTGGCTGAGCATGTCTGGAGTTGTTTCTGCATCTTCTAATCTATTCCACTGATCCTCAGGTCTGTTCCTTTGCCAGTACCATGCTGTTTTTATCATAGTAGCTTTGTAGTATAATTTCAAGTTGGGGATTGTGATACCCCCAGCCATGCCTCTGTTACTTAGAATTGCTTTAGCTATTCTAGGTCTGTTATGGTTCCAAATTGTGGGGGGCCTTGCCCCCCCCGCTAGAACTCTTGAGTGCCTTTTAGGGGCATGTCTGGGCCTGCAGCAAGTCTACCCGGCCACAAGGAAGTAGCCCCAGTACCCTCGCCTTGCTCCTCCCCTCTAGCCTTACGGTATATATGCTGTAGCAGCTTCCGCAATAAACGAGACTTGATCAGAAACCTGTCTTGTCTCCATCTCTTGTGTCTCTTGTCCCTTGTCATTCTCACTCCCCCTCTAGGGTCTCCATTGATTTACCCGCGGGCCGGGACAAGTGGAGCCCAACGTGGGGCCCGAGAATGGGGGATCCAGTGAAGAATGCTGCTGGGGGGCCCAATAAAATAGAAGAGACAAATAAAATAGAAAAAAGAGGATTGCGTTTGACGTGAACCTGCTGTCTTTCCTGCACCTCAGTGAGTTGAGCAGGGATTATGGGACAGGAGATTAGCCAACATGAGTTGTTTGTAGAAGGTCTTAAAAAAACTTTACAGGCACGAGGGGTAAAGGTTACAGTCAAACAGTTGTTAAAATATTTTGATTATATTAGAGATCTCTGCCCTTGGTTTCCCGCCGAGGGTACCATCAATGAGAGGAGATGGAAAAGAGTAGGGGAGAACCTTAAAGATTATTATGATACTTGTGGACCAGGAAAGGTCCCAATTACTGCATTTTCTTATTGGAATCTTATTGATGAAATTATCTCCCAAAAAACCAAAGATCCGGTGGTGGCTCAAGCCATCCAGGTCGGGAAGACAGCTCTCTGATCAGAGGAAGGGTCGGTCACTCTCCCTCGGAGTGAGGAGTGTGTAAATACCCCCCGAGATGCCAAGATGGTGCCAAGGCCTGAGCCCCTGCGGGACGGGACTTCCTCAAAGAATGAGGAAGAAGACTTGATGTCTTTTGATAGTGACCATGAGTCAGACAAAAAAAATACAACTGATGAGGGTTTACAGGCAGGCTCTGCCTCATCCAAGCCTTTTAAGGAAAAGCTTTGGCACTCCTCAGCTTCCGCCTCTGCCCTTTCAGCCCCTGCCTCTAACCCCGCCCTGTCAGTGAAAGAGGAATCGACCTTATACCCTTCCCTCCACCACCTCAGACACCCCCCCTTGCCACAGAACGATCCGGGGGAGGCTGACTGGGCCAATCCTGAGGAGGAGGCAGCCAGATATCATAATCCTGACTGGCCGCCCGTAGTCCAATGTCCGCCTCCTTATGTTCTGGTACCCAACACTCCCAATGTGCCCGCTTTGGCATGCCCTGCTGTTGATCCCCAAAAGGAACTCTGGGACAAGATAGAATTTCTAAAAGAACAAATAAAATTAGAAAAGGAACACCAGGAACTTATTACCCAGCTCGAAGGCTTAAGGACAGGCAAAACCCATGAAAATGTCCGTAGAGAGGACAAACTTAAGCCACGACCCCCCATTAGAGGGGCGGCCCCTAGGGTGCCATCCGGGTCAGGAGTATCCATAGAACTTAAAAATGTGGAAGCCTTTCCCATAACTGAAACTACTGATGCACAGGGACAGGCGTGGAGACACCACAGTGGTTTTGATTTTAAGGTCATTAAAGAATTTAAAATGGCCACAGCTCAATACGGGGCCACTGCACCTTACACAATGGCCATTTTAGAATCGGTGGCAGAAAATTGGCTCACCCCAATCGATTGACAGACTCTGGCCCGCGCCACCCTTACAGGAGGTGACTATTTACTATGGAAATCTGAATATGTAGAAAATTGCCGAGATACTGCTAGACACAATGTTCAGGCGGGTAATGGTTGGATACTCGATATGCTTCTGGGGGATGGAGCCTATGCCGCCAGCGATCAACAGATGCAATTTGATGCGGGGTTGTATGCCCAGATTCAGACCGCGGCCACTAGAGCCTGGAGAAAGCTCCCTTCTAAAGGAGATGTGAGCGCTTCTCTCACCAATATCCGACAGGGGCCTGATGAGCCCTTCGCGGATTTTGTTCACCGCCTGCTCACAGCAGTGGGTCGGATTTTTGGGAGCGCAGAAACGGGGACAGATTTTGTTAAACAGCTTGCTTTTAAAAATGCCAATGCTGCTTGCCAGGCCGCCATCCGCCCTTATAAAAAGAAAACTGATCTCTCAGGTTACTTTTGCCTTTGCTCAGAAATTGGGACCGCCTACCAACAGGGGCTTGCTATGGCTGCCGCCATGCAGGGTTACACGGTCAGACAGTTTTTGTCGTGCTGCCCGGGTAACAAGTGTTTCCGGTGCGGGACAGAGGGTCACTTTGCCAAGGAATGTCAGGCCCCTAGGGCATTGGCCCCTAGGGCCACACCTCCAGGGCCTTGCGCTAGATGCAATAAAGGGAGACATTGGGCAAATGAGTGCAGGTCCAAGACGGACGCTCAGGGCCAGCCCCTCCCACTTGTCCATAACCCGGACCAGGGAAACGAGAGAGGGGGCCAGCCCCGGGCCCCCAGACCCAAACAAATTTATGGGGCACTCAACTTTGCTCCAGCAAACAACAATCCATTTCAGACCTCTTCAGAGCAACAACGGGAAGTGCCGGACTGGACCTCAGTTCCACCATGCACACAGTATTGACTCCAGAAATGGGGATACAGGCCCTCCCAACAGGGGTCTTTGGACCCCTGCCTAAGGAGACCTTTGGGCTTGTAATTGGCAGAAGCAACAGCACTATGGATGGGCTGCTGATCTACCCTGGTGTGATTGATAGTGATTACTCCGGAGAGATTAAAGTTATGGTTTCTTCCCCCAAAGCCATTAACACCGTTCAGTCAGGCCAAAGATTTGCTCAATTGTTGCTCCTTCCCCTTCTCCCTACCTCTAATAAGGCTCTTAACAAAATCAAAGGCAGCCAGGGATTCGGCTCATCCGATGTCTACTGGTCAGAAATACTCTCAGCCCAGAAGCCTCTCATGACCTTATGGTTAGATGAGAGACAGTTTTCTGGATTGGTAGACACCAGTGCTGATGTAACCATCATCAAAGAAGAAGATTGGCCTCAGGCGTGGCCATTAAAAGACACCCTCACCCACCTCAAGGGTATAGGCCAGAGTCAAAACCCTAAACAAAGTGCCAAAGATCTGACCTGGAAAGACCAAGATGGCAAGCAGGACACCATTCAACTTTATATCATCTCAGGGTTACCCATTAATCTATGGGGAAGAGACCTATTATCACAAATGGGGATGATTATCTCTAGCCCTAATGAAGTCGTCACTATGCAGATGTTTAAAAATGGGTACATTCCAAAAAAAGGGCTAGGTAAAAACTCTGCAGGTATTATACAGCCCATTGAGCCGGTCCTTCGACCCCCCGGAGCAGGGTTAGGCCATTTTCCATAGGGGTCATTGACACTCCTGCAGACCATGCTGAAAAGATCACCTGGCTCTCAGATGATCCGGTATGGGTCGATCAATGGCCCCTTTCCAAAGATAAGTTATTAGCGGCTCAGCAGCTGGTGCAGGAACAGCTTCACGCTGGCCATATCATCCCCAGCAATTCCCCATGGAATACTCCCATCTTTGTCATTAAGAAAAAGTCAGGAAAATGGAGACTCTTACAAGATCTTAGAGCAGTCAATAAGACCATGGTATTTATGGGAGCTTTACAACCCGGTCTTCCCTCACCAGTAGCCATCCCCCTTGGATATTATAAGGTTATCATTGATTTAAAAGACTGTTTTTTCACCATTCCCTTACACCCAGCTGATCAAAAATGCTTCGCATTTAGCCTTCCGGAGACCAATTTCTGTGCTCCAATACAACGCTTCCAATGGCGGGTGCTCCCTCAAGACATGACAAATAGCCCCACGCTCTGCCAGTCCTTTGTAGCTTCAGCTATTCAGGCCGTACGTGAATCTTGGGCCCAAATGTATGTTATACACTATATGAATGATATTCTGCTTGCTGGACAACATAACAATGAGGTTTTAACCTGTTATGCCAAGCTCCGCTGAGCCCTTGAGGCTCGTGGCCTCCAGGTGGCCCCCGATAAGGTACAGTTAAAGGACCCTTATACCTTTTTAGGTTTCCAAATGGCTGGACCCCACATTTCGCCCCAAAGACTTACCCTTCGCCTTGATACCCTAAAAACTCTTCATGATTTTCAAACATTGCTTGGAGATATAAATTGGCTTATGCCCTATCTTAAATTAGCTAAAGGAGAACTAAGGCCCCTTTATGATATCCTACAAGGGGATAGTCACCCTGCCTCACCTCGGGAGCTCACCCCCGCCAGTCGCGAGGCCATCACCTTGGTAGAACAAACAATTCTTCGTCAAACTGTTACCTTTATGGATTATGGCTTACCGCGACAATATATTATCTGCAAGACCACACTTTTCCCCACTGCTGTTTTTTGGCAGACCGCACCCCTCATGTGGGTGCACCTTCCCGTTTCACCCAAACAGATCATCACACCCTATTATAAGGCCGTTTCTGACCTTATTGCCCGGGGCAGACACCTTGGAAAGTGCCATTTTGAAAAGGAGCCTGACATTATCCTCCAACTTTACAGTAAAAAACAAATTGACTGGCTTATACAAGTTACTGACTCTTGGCCAATTGCCCTTGCCTCTTATGCAGGCCTTATAGATAATCATTATCCTCCAGATAAACTTATTGATTTTGCCAATAGACATGATTTTATTTTTCCAAAGGTCACCTCTCCTACTCCATTAACTGAGGCCCTGTTGATCTTCACAGATGGTTCCTCCACAGGGATGGCTGCCTACGTGTGGGACACTAACACCATCCAATTCCAGACCAGTTGTTCCTCTGCCCAAATGACAGAGTTACATGTGGTCGCAGCGGTTTTTTCAGCCTTTCCTGAAGAGGCCTTTAATCTTTTTACAGACAGTGCTTACATTGCCCAATTGGTACCTCTGTTAGAAACATGTGGACAGATAAAAAACGTTTCCCAGACAGGTAACCTTTTTATCCAATTACAAGGTCTAATTAGAAAAAGATCTAAGCCCTTTTTTATTAGACATCTTCATGCCCACTCTAACCTACCTGGGCCTCTTACAGAGGGTAATTGACTAACAGACCTGGCCACAAGACCTCAGGCTTCTGCCTACTCACTAAATATTGATGCCCCCATTCAGATTGACCAGACACAGAAGGCACACCAGTTACATCATCTTAGTGCCCACACGCTTCGCCTCATGTATGAACTTACTAGAAAACAAGCTAGACAAATTGTTAAAACCTGTCCTACGTACACCCTCCATCTTCCCACACCTCATCTAGGAGTTAATCCTCATGGCTTAATTCCAAATGCCCTATGGCAAATGGACGTCACACATTACCCTGAATTTAAAAATCTTAAATATATACATGTCAACATTGATACATATAGTGGATTTATATTTGCCACCCTACAATCCGGGGAGACTACTAAACATGTAATTGCCCACCTTCTAGTTGCCTTCTCAGTACTTGGATGTCCACAACAAATTAAAACAGACAATGGTCCAGGCTATACCATCTTTGGCTTCTCAAAGTTTTGCAAACAATTAGATATAACACACATAACGGAAATCCCATATAATCCACAAGGACAAGACATTATAAAAAGAGCCAACCTCACACTCAAAATTACATTAGATAAAATAAAAAGGGGGGAATGGTACCCTATCAAGGGGTCACCCAAAAACCTAATATCACATGCACTATTTATTCTTAACTTTTTAAATTTGGATGCTAAGGGATTATCCACAGCTAACCGTTTCTGGCAACAAGAGACGCAAAAACAATTTGCCTCTGTGATGTGGAGAGACCCCCTGGACCACTCATGGCATGGGCCTGACCCCGTACTCATCTGGGGCCGAGGGTCAGTGTGTGTTTACTCCAAGGAAATGAAGTCGGCCAGGTGGCTTCCAGAACACTTAGTGAAACAAGTTGATAAGCGTATTGATGACACCGATGACCTAATATTGTCCAATTTCAACCAGTTAACAATGGCGCCTACAATTATAATCTAATAATCATAAAGAGAATAGTATAATTCAATTTGGCCAGATATATTTGAGTGCACCCTAATTTTATAAACTGTCTCATATGTTTGTCTGTTGTCTGTTGTTTGTGTTAGTACAGTTGAGCTCAATATTTCTTTTCCTTCCTTTTCAAAAGATATTCGCCTATCGTTAAATTGGCTTACAGATAAATGTTATTAAATTAAAGACATGCCTTCCTTCCCAGGTTGCTAATTGATCTAAGTGCCACTGAAATTTATTTTATAAAAGTAATGTGTATTGTCACCTACATGCAATAATCAAATTGCAATAAACAGTTGTAAAATAAAAAGATATATATATTCTTAATTGCTTGTCAAAATGATTAGAGACTATGGGGACTCCCTTTGATGAATATAGAAGTGGCCACCCAGAAAATGATTATTCTGGTCTTAATTCATTAAAGGGACCCCCTAGTAAATTTTATATTATAATCTTATGGGAGACACATCACAACAAATATTGTCTAAATATGTTATAAATTGATTACATTGGTTATCCTTGATATTTAAGCACTGAATATGTTATTACAAAATGTTTACATTGGTTAAGTTCTAAATATGTTATTGTAATATGTCCACATTGGTCATCTTCAAAAGCTTAATCAGGTTAGCCTAATTCTCTTATCTACAGCCCAGCCTTGCTTACATCCCAGGACGAAATTTTGCTTACAGGATAAAAAGATGACATCCCTGATTCTGTTACATGGCCTGTTGCTGCTCCTGGCACCGACAGCAGAAAGCAGATTTCAACCAGTTAACAAGAAACAACTGCTCATTGCCCTGTATGGTAACCCCTGTGACTGTGCCAGGGGTTCTGGCGGGCCCGTACCCACAAGTTACACCCGTAGTACTGATTGCGGCAGCAAGACTGCCTACTTGGTTTATGAGGCCTCGATAACGGGAGGATATAACCAAAAATGGGATTGTGTCACTAAGCCTAAAGTCATACCAACAATCAATGGCAAACCAGGGCCATGCCCTACCGGCTGTGCCATGGCCACAGAGATACATTCTACCTGTTACACTCAAGTCCAACAATGTGCACATTCCGATGGAAAAATATATCTAACTGCTGTTCTACAAAGAACTTACAGGGGCTCCGTCGGGGGTGACTGGGACTTTTCCAGTCCCACTGGATATCCTAAATTTGGCCAAGCCTCCTGCAGAGGCAGTCCCAGCAAAGATGTCTGCTGGCCGCCACGGGCCCCAATTCATATATCTGATGGTGGCGGGCCTTCAGATCAGCTCAGGAAAGAGCAAGTACAAAAACAGCTCGAGACTATCATCCAAGAGATGTACCCCTCCCTAAATTATCATCCACTGGCCCTTCCCAAACCTTGAGGCCCAGACCCTGACATCCAAACCCTGAGTGTCTTAGAGGCCACTTATCAATTGATCAATACATCCAACCCAGCCTTTGCTGCAGATTGTTGGCTATGCTTGACCCTTGGCACACCCCTGCCCCTCGCCTTGCCAGTTGTCGACCAAACTGACTATGCCAACAGTTCTAGTTACAATTGCAGTTTTTCTCTGCCCTTCAGTGTCCAGCCAGTACAGTTCAATGCCTCAGTTTGTTATCTAAGTTCGGGCCACAACGATAGCTTCGATATACCTGTCGGAGTCCAAAATTTCTCTCTCTGCTCTGTAATGCTTAATGGCTCTGCCGCCATTTGCCCTGCCCTGGGTCACTTGCTCGTCTGTGGAGGGAGCTTGGCGTTCACCTCCCTCCCCACTAATTGGACTGGGCTGTGTGTGGTGGCAACTGTCCTCCCGGACATTGCCCTCATTCCTGGAGATGAGCCAGTGCCCTTGCTCAGCTTTGACTATATCGCTGGTCAACATAAAAGAGCCGTCTCACTGGTCCCCTTGCTCGTGGGGCTAGGGGTGTCTGGCACCCTTGCCACTGACTCCGCTGGCTTCGGAGTGGCGTTACACTCCTATGCCAAATTATCCAACCAGTCGATTAATGATGTTCAAGCTCTCTCCAACACTCTTACAGATTTACAAGATCAGATTGATTCTTTGGCTGAGGTGGTCCTTCAAAATAGAAGGGGCCTGGACCTCCTCATGGTGGAACAAGGGGGGATTTGCATAGCCCTAAAAGAACATTGCTGTTTCTATGCCAATAAATCTGAGATCGTCAGGGAAAAAATTCGTGAAATTCAGGAAGATCTAAACAGACGATGACAAAAATTCGCTCAAAATCCCCTCTGGACTGGCCTCAATGGTTTCCTCCCTTATCTTCCCCCTTTGCTGGGACCCTTATTGGGCCTACTTCTGCTCATTTCTTTGGGGCCTGTAATATACAACAAAATCATGGCCTTTCTTAGAGCCCAGATAGAGGCAATAAAAACAGCGCCCATACAGGTCCACTATCATAGATTGGCAATGGCTGACCAGAACGAATGCCGGACCGTCGATTAGGTCCTTGCTGTGGCAAAGTGTTCTCACCCCACCTGGTGAGTGGACTGGCAAGCCAATGACGGGCAACTGAACAAGCGTGCCATACAATGAGAGAGCCCTCGTGTGCTGCCTAAGACAGGTGCCAGAGCCTTGATTCTCTGGTTAACCGATGACGGGTAAGGTGCACGGTGCAGACACATATGTCACTCTGACCCAAGACAGGCTCAGCCCCCACAGGCTTGGCTCTCCTGATGCCTTTCTACTATAGTTATAATTTTAAAGGGAGGACCTGTGGGGGGCCTTGCCCCCCCCCCGCTAGAACTCTTGAGTGCCTTTTACGGGCATGTCTGGGCCTGCAGCAAGTCTACCCGGCAACAAGGAAGTAGCCCCAGTACCCTCCCCTTGCTCCTCCCCTCTAGCCTTACGGTATATATGCTGTAGCAGCTTCCACAATAAACAAGACTTGATCAGAAACCTGTCTTGTCTCCATCTCTCGTGTCTCTTGTCCCTTGTCATTCTCACTCCCCCTCTAGGGTCTCCATTGACTTACCCGCGGGCCGGGACACCAAATGAATTTTTGGATTTTTTCCTCTAGTTCTGTGAAGTATATTGTTGGAATTTCAATTGGCATTGCATTGAATCTATACAGTAGATTCTATACAGTAGAATCTATACACTATATTGGTTCTTCCTACCCAGGAGCAAGGGATGTCTTTCCATTTTCTTGCATCCTCTTGGATCTCTTTTTTCAGAGTGCTATAGTTTTCAGTGTACAGGTATTTTGCTTCCTTTGTTAGATTGATTCCTAGATATTTCATTTTTTGGATGCTATTGTAAAAGGAATTGTTTCCCTAATTTCTCTCTCAGTGAGTCTGTTATTTGTGTATAAGAAGGTTATTGTTTTTTGAGTGTTGACCTTGTATCCAGCTACTCTACTGAATCTGTCAATTAAGTCTAGAAGTCTTTTCACAGAGTTTTTTGGGTCTTCTATGTAAAGTATCATATCATTAGCAAATAATGACAGTTTAACTTCTTCTTTTCCTATCTTTGTTCCTTTTATTTCTTTCTCTTTTCTAATTGCTGTGGCTAATGTTTCCAGAACTATATTGAAAAGGAGTGGTGATAGTGGGCAGCTTTGTCTTGTTCCTGATTTTAGCATGAAAGTTTTCAGTTTTTGAACATTTAATATGATGTTGGCTATTTGTTTTTCATAGATAGCCTTAATCAGGTTAAGATAAAGACCTTCTATTCCAATTTTCTTTAGGGTTTTTATCATGAACAGGTGCTTGATTTTGTTAAATGCTTTTTCTGCATCTATTGAGATGATCATATGGTTTTTGTTCTTGACTCTGTTAATATGGTGTATTACATTTACTGATTTATGAATGTTGAACCATCCTTGCATCCCTGGGATAAATCCAACTTGGTCAGGGTGTATAATCTTCTTGATGACCCTCTGCATTCTGTTTTCCAGTATCTTGTTGAGGATTTTTGCATCTATGTTCATTAGGGAGATTGGCCTGTAGTTCTCTTTTTGGGTTGGGTCTTTCCCTGGTTTTGGAATCAAAGTCACACTTGCTTCCAGGAATGAATTTGGAAGTATTGCTTCCCTTTCAATTTCCTTGATGAGTTTAAAGAGTAATGTTGTTAGTTCTTTAAATGTCTTGTAAAATTCAGCAGTGAAGCTATCTGGACCTGGGCTTTTCTTTGTTGGTAATTATTTTATTACATTTTCAATTTCACTCATTGTAATTCGGGTGTTTAGAATTTCTATATTTTCTTCATTTAACTTTGGCAATTGGTATGTATCTAGGAATCTGCCCATTTCTTCTGTGTTTTCCATTTTATTGGAGTAGAGGTTCTCAAAGTAGGTTTTCATGATCCTCTGGATTTCTGTTGGATCTATTGTGACTTCATCTTTTTCATTCTTAATTACATGTATTTTTGCCTTCTCTTCCCTTTTTTTGATAAGATTGGCTAAAGGTTTATCAATTTTATTTATTCTTTTGAAAAACCAACTCTTTGATTCATTGATTTTTGCATTGTTCTCTTAGTTGCCATTGCATTGATTTCTGCCCTAATCTTTATAATTTCCTCTCTTGTATGAGCTTTGGATTCATTATGCTCTTCTTTTTCTAGGAGATTGAGGTTCTACATTAAGTTATTTATCTGAGTATTCTCTGTTTTCCTAATAAGGACATTCCCTGCTATGAATTTCCCATGTAGAACTGCTTTCATTGTGTCCCATAGATTCCTGTATGTTCTACTGGCATTTTCATTTACTTGTAGAAACTCTTTAATTTCTTCTTTAATTACTTCTGTGACCCATTGGTTGTTCAAGAGGGTGTTATTCAGTTTCCATGTGTTTGTTGGGGTTTTGAGGTTTCTTATGTTATTGATCTCCATTTTTATTGCACTATGGTCTGATAATATACAGGGAGTAACTTCAATTCTTTTACATTTACTTAGATATGTTCTATGAGCTAGCATGTGGTCTATTGTGGAGAATGACCTGTGTGCAGATGAAAAGAATGTGTATTCCGATTTTGTGGGGTAGAACACTCTGTAAACATTTATTAAGTCCATTTGTTCAATAGCTTGGTTCAGTTCTAGAATTTCCTTGTTAACTTTTTGTCTAGATGATCTGTCTATTTCTGATAGTGGGGTATTGAGGTCCCCCACTACAATTGTGTTAGTGTTTATTTGGTTTTTCATGTCTATTATTGTTTGTTTTGTATAGTTGGTGGCATTCGTATTTGGTGCATATATATTTAGGATTGTCATCTCTTCCTCTTGGATTGTTCCCTTCACAAGGATGTAGTGACCCTCTTTGTCTCTCTTAATTAGTTTTGGTTTGAAATCTACTTTGTCTGCAAATAATATTGCTACCCCTGCTTTCTTCTGGGTTCCTGTGGTGTGGAGAACTTCTTTCCATCCTTTTACTTTCAGTCTATGAGTTTCTTTTTGAGTTAGGTGTGTTTCTTGTATACAGCATATTGTTGCATTTTCCTTTTTAATCCATTCTGCCAGTCTATTTCTTTTGATGGGTGAATTGAGGCCATTAACATTGATGGTTATAATTGATATATATTGATTTATCCTTGTCATGATGTTTTACTTTTGTTATCTCTTTTATTTCTTATTTTTTCCCCCTTTCCCATTAGTGTCTTACCTTGCCTGGTGGCTTCCCTCTGTTGAGTCTCATGGAGTTGTGACCTTCATTGCTTTTTTCTAGGATAATGTTTAGAATTGCTTGTAGTGCTGGTTTGGTGTTCATGAAATTTCTCAGGTGTTCTTTGTCTTGGAAGTATCTAATTTCCCCATTTATTTTGAAAGATAATTTTGTAGTCTAGTTTGGAAGTTATTTTCTTTTAGGGCTTGAAATACTTCACTCCGGGCTCTCCTTGATTTGAGGGTTTGTGTTGAGAAGTTTGCTGTGATTCTGATGGGCTTTCCTTTGTAGGTGATTTGTTTCTTTTCTCTAACTGCTTGTAGTATTTTGTTTTTCTCTTGGGTTTCTGGGATCTTTACTATTATAAGTCTAGATGTAGATCTTTTTTGATCATGGCTAGTTGGAGTTCTATATGCCTCACTTATCTGTATGTCCAATTCTCTACCTCTGTCTGGGAAATTTTCCACTATTACTTCTGTGAACAGTTTTTTTATGTCAATTGTGCTTTCTCCTGTTTTTTCATGGACTCCTATCAGTCTTATGTTATTCTTCTTTGCATCATCTAGCAGTTGTTGGATTGACTTCTTGTGGTCCCTTACTATTTTTAAGAAATTTCTATTTTCATGGTCTCTAACTGAGATCCTATCTTCTATACCTGATAATCTATCTTCAGATTCCCTTAATCTGCTGTGGATACTTTCAGTGGAGATTTTGATCTCCTGAATATCTGTTTGAATCTGTTTCATGGATTCCATTTCTTTCTTATGTTGGGTATTCATGGCTTCCAGCATGTTTCTGAGCTTATCTATTTTTTAATCTGTTTCTGTTCTAGATCCTCTAATCATGTCTTTCACTCTGCTCACCATCTCTGTGGGTAACTGGGAGATTATTTCTGCTTTGAATTTTTCTTGAGCCTCATTCATCTGTTTTGTTACTTCCTGTGCTATCAGTTCGGGTGCCCAGGTGGTTTATTATCAGACTTTTGCACCTCATTTTCCCCAGAAATTGCCTTTTGTGGGGTGGAAGTCTGGGTTTGTGACTTGCTTAAATGTCTTCTCATTTTTGTTTTTGGTACTGTCCCTGGTTTAGTTTCTGGGTTGATATTATGAAGTTGTTTATTGTAAGTATCTTTTTTTGTCTATTTAAAACCCTTATGGAATGATTGCTTCTCAGAGGTGTCTTCCAGATATAGCTGTTCTTTAGGTTTTGAGTCTATAATGAATCTGAGGCTATCTCATTTTCATTATGCCAGGAAAGAAAACTGTTTAAATCAATCATGACACCTTAGCCCAAATCATACAATCAGCAACACCATAGCATCAAATTCCTCTTAAAGAATGACAATTTGTGGTAGTTATTAATCTATTACCTTTATCTGTGTGACCTAAATCAAGATTGAGGACCAACCCAACATATAATGAATAAACTGTTCAATAAAACAACTTTACCTTTTGCGATGGGGAATTAGAAGGGGTTGGGGAGGGAGGGATAGATGGAAAGAAGGATAAGGGAAGGTTAGCAGTGTGGTCAGAGGACACAGGTGAGAAGGAAAAAGAGAATACAATAATAGGATAATAAAGAAGAACTCCAACTGAGGACCAAAACAGGATAAAAAGGGAAGATGAACAACGTGGAAGAGCAAGAGAGTGAGTGTAAGAGAGAGAGAGAAAGGAAAGAGAAAAGAAAGAAGAAAAGAAAAGGACAAAAAGGAGAGAAAAACAAATATTTACAAAGAGTAGGGGGAAAAATTAAAGATAAGAGGAGGAAAAGAAAAGAAAAGGGAAGAAAAGCAAAATAATAAAACTAATTTTGGGAATAAAAAATAACCATGAAGATGAAGGGCCTCTTTCAGGGTATGTCTCGGCTGTCACAATAGACAACGTGGGTTGCAGTGTGCAGATATAAGTCAATAAGTCTCAGCAAGCTAGTTGCAGACCCATGAGATTCAGGAAGATTTCTGGCTGCAAATCCCAAGTTGAGCTCCCTGTCCTCCCATAGGGTTGAACTCTGCAGAGTTATATTGCAGGTTCCAGCTGCCTTTCCCCTGAAGATAGTCCCAGTCCTGATGGGAGGTGAAGATGACTCCAACTTACCCAGTACAGTTGTCTGGTGGTCCAGTGTCCTCTGCGTCTTTGTAGTGTGGAACCAGGTGGCTGTACGGAGGAGGGGGCAGTGGATTGCTGCCGGGGTGCAGGGTGATTTGGCACATTCCACGCGACTGGCTTGATTGAAATATTTAAATAAATCCTAAAATTTTTGAGGAACCCCCCAAAATTTAAGTAGTTAATATAATGATAATTAGCTAAACATGAACCATAGAACACATGACAACTTCAAGAAAAATCAGATAAAAGAAGGAAATAAAATGGAGTACGTGATAAATAGAATGTATAAAATATGGCAGAAACAGGCCTGGTGACACACACCTGTAATCTCAGAACTCTGTGAGGTTGAGGCAGTAGGATCACCAGGTTGAGTCTAACCTTGGCAACTTGGTAACTTAATGAGCCCCTTTCTCAAAATTTAAAATAACAAAAAGGCCTGAGTAGGCTCAATGAGAAGGCTTTGAGTTCAATCCTAGTACCGGAAAAAATATATATGGCAGAAAATCTACAAATATATAAACAATAACAATAAATGTGAATGGATAAGTAATCTACAAGGGAAAGAGTCTAGCAGAATCTCCCAGAATGAAACACACCAATTTCTCAATGATACTGGAATCTGAATATAAAAGAATGTTGAAAGATACTGAGCAAATGTTAGGAGATTATCAATAGTAATGACCAATAAGATGACTTCTTTTGATTTTTTAAAAAGAAAAATTCTTTAAGTGAATTTAATAGTCATGAATTTTATTCACCTAAATGTAGCTTTGATAGATGTAAGACAAAAACTGACAAAAGTCAATGAGAAAATGAATTCCTTGATTAAAATGTTTATAATGTGGATTTCTCAGAAATTTGTTGACCACACAGAGAAAGGCACAGATTGGTCAGTTTTGAATTTTATGAGTGGGAAGTTTAATTTTCTAGAGAGAGAAAGGAGTAGAAACATCTACACGTGCTTGATATCTAGATAGATAGATAGATAGATAGCACTGATTATCTCAGTAAAGTGGGCATTATTTCACTGTGGTACACTCAACTATGCTTGTTTTAACAAAGCACATACTTTTAAATTTAACAAAGAAAACTGAAAAGAATAAAGTAAGCATATGTATATTGCATTTGTACAGGTATATCTGTATCTATCTATTATCTATCTATGTACCTATCAACAGGTTTAAGAAGCACTGTGGAGATGGAAAGGGGATCTGGAGGTTGCAGTGATAGGAAAAGAAAGGATTGAAATGTGATACTTATATGTAACAATACCTTACTATGAATATATTCATTATGAATATACTCATTAAAAAGTTTTTTGTTTTTTGTTTCTTTTTTGTACCAGGGTTCAAACTCAGGACCTTGCCCTTGGAAGGCAGGCGGTGGAACCACTGAGCTAAATCCCTGGCTCAGAAAGTTCTTTTCAAATGAGCATCTTTTTTTAGAAATGTGTTCCTGAATATGGTCCAACTAAAGTGAGCCTAATTATAACAGGGACTTAGAGGCTGATATTGCTCAAAACACTGACTTTTCACCTGAGCCTGCAGCTACCTCAAACTTTGAGTCAGATTCCCACTCAGCTCTGTACATAAACATGCTAATCATTTAAGGAGTGTCTGTTTGAAAACAGGCTGATTAACCCTAAATCTACCTGACCTCTCTCATTCCCCAAGGCTGAAGATACCAAATTAGGAGATATTTTTAAGTTCCTATAACAGTCAGACTTGCAAGCAAATAACCCCATGATGGGAACTAAAGCTGGCCCCAAGTGGGTAAAATCTCCTCAGTACAGGAACCAACCTGCTCCCTTAAGCAGTAATGATTCCCACTAGAGCCAGCAGGACCTCACTGAACCAGACATAAGGTAAAGAACCAGGCTACAGTGTGACTGAGATTGCTTGAATATGCATAATTCTTGTCCCCTCTTTTTGTTCTTTCCTTATATAATCCTGAAGCTCTTGTGAGCATCATAAAAACCAGACTTTGGAAACAAGTCCTACTATTTTTCCCCAGTGTAGCCATGGGGAGTGATAGATTCCTTTCTCACTTCACCACCACTCATCTTACTCTGACTGAACTCCTGAGGTGGCAGGTGGCCAAATTGGGTCTATTAAGACCTCCAGAGTTAGGCTGCTGAGTTAGATCTGTAGTAACATAAGTACTGGTACCAATGAAGCCTTCTCCATTAATAATCTTAAAATTTAGATTTTAACCATTGATGGGCCATTAACTTAAATCACTTTCTCTTTAGCTTTGGTATCTACATTTGTAGATCTGGGATGCCTGATGTATTTACCTTACCAAAGTTAAAAGGGAAATCAGATGCAGTAGTGTATGTAAGAATATTTGGAAGATTATAAAGCAGCCTAGGTTTTATTGAATTGCTATTAATTCAATTTTATTGCCTAATTTAAACAAGGCAATTGCTTTAGAAAGAACTCTCTCTTAAATTGTTAATATATTTTAACACAATGAAAACAAGGACACAATGAGCATTTTTACTAATCAATTTGTAATTAAATTACAGATAAACTTAACATGATATATTAATGAAACAGCAAATAGCTGGCATTGACAATAAACAGTTGAAAGAGTTTCACCAAAATGGAAACATTTTCTATGTTTATAATATGAAGAAATACAATAATACCTTGATTTTCTTCTGAATTGTTGAGATGAGTATTTGTACAGAGATTCCTGGAAATTATTTAACATTCTAAGTTGCCTGCTTAAATACCATGAGAATGGAAGCTTCTAGTTGTGCAGATGAGAAAGAAAGCAAACCAATCTCCATACATTTACAGGTTAGCTTGGCAAAGCTTAACTCGTCTTCCCCATTTTTCACTGTGTCTTTCCTGGGGGATGGCTAGCACGGGCGCTCTTTCCAAATGATAATGTTAGATCACCACTCCACCCAGAAATTGTTTGAAATTTCCAACTTCAACATTAATTGATATAAACATTGTAGGATCATACATTCTTTAGAAGCCTAATTGAGAAAAGTGATTGAAGCATCTGAATTTTTTTGTTAAAATAATTGTAAACTAATCTTTTGTCCTTGTGGGTTTGTCTTTTTTGTTAACAGCAACAACAACAAAAAGGAAACTAATCTTTTATCACTGTGAGTTTCCCAACACTAGTGCTTGATGTTCTTGCTTCATTATAAAAAGATCCTCAGGAATGCAGAAATATTGAGCTCTGCAGTATTGTGCCAGCTCGGCCTTAAATTTCTCCCAAGAATAAAATCTGGATAACTTATTGTTCCACTTAAATCACAAAACCATGTTGTTTGTATGAACAGCATAGCTCATGATCCAAGACAAATGTGCATGGCAATATTATATTAAAATGATGATTGAATATAGTATTAACACATCAGAAATCACAGTGTTAATAATTATTTGCAGCAAAAGCTTTGTAATGTACATATTTTGTGCCTACCATACAGTGGCATTCCCATATCAAAGTCTCCTTGATATCTTCATCTCTGGCACAAAAGTGGCATCATTTTTGAGTCATCATATTTTCTATGTAACAGAAAATTCATCTTTTTCTTTGTGGAATCTTAGTATCAAGAGTCTACCCTGAAGAGGTCTTGTATTAATCAACTAACCTATACACCTTATCTTAGATGCATAAATTGATGATAAAATATTTCTGAAAAACCAAAATTATTTTTCTTTGCATGATACAAGAAGAAACAGTGACATAGTGGGAAGATATTTTGCAGTTATTTCTGAATTAATAGCCAGGGTTTTCTATAAACATTATCTCTGATGAGGAGCACAGAGTGAACCACACTGAAATATGTGCAGACAAATGCACAGCACAAATTTGAAATGTATGCTTTGACACCTAACACAACTCAAATAAAATTGTAGGCAATGGCCTTACAATAGAGTAAAACAAAGTTAACAACTATTTCTTCAGTGCTTCTTATGAAACAGGATTGCTGCAAAATATCATGCAGTATGTATCTCATTTGATCATGTAAATTAATATAGAGCCTGTTTTACATTTGGTGATCCTGCAACAGAACAAGTTTAACTCATTTTCTGAAGTTCACACCAGTAGTAAACCATGGAGCTGAGATTCAAATGATTTGCTTTTAATAACTACTTTATACTGATTCTCAAGAGGAGAAAAATAACATGAGTTATGTAAGTAGAAAATTTAAAAATGTATAATTTGCACACTAAATTTCAGATATTCATCAAACCTGAACTAGCAGGCAGGTCAGTGTTGCATGAAATAGTGTCAGACATGCTTCAGTGTGGCACTGGCAAGAGAATCAGGTCATCAAAGCAAATGATATGCATGAGAACAAAGAGAACTGCATTGGGCTGAGTCACTTTTATTTAAGAGACTAACAATCTGTCTTGCAGACTCATGTTAGTTATATTCTCTACAAATTATGCTCCCACTGATATTTTGGAAAACACTGCCTCAAATTTATTAAAACTGTGTTTATATGAAATTATGATAATCTATAATACATGATTCAATGATATATTTTACATATATGTATATATTTTAGTTTACCTCTATTAATCTCCAGATATTCTCTGTGATATAGACTAAATTATGCTTAATCAATTGCTTGTATTTAATAATTTTTTTAAAAAAGAAATGTAGAAAGTAAGTGAAGCCAATTCATAATGAGTAAAAAGACTATGGTGGCTATGGCAGTAGGATCTATAATAAAAGATTTGTGTACTAGACCTTTCAATTGTATGCACATTTTGGTGGAAAGATATACAGAAATCATAGATGTTTCTCTGCTTTTGTTTTGATAAATATACAGCTTATTCTTCTGATGTTTAAACATAGTGTGTGTCATGTTTGATGTCATTCCTAAATCATTAAGTGAAAATAACTTCTAAAATGGTAAAATAGTTTATTGTGAAAGTGGGCAAGGAAAAGAGGTCCAGCAGCCCATGCAACAAAAGTTCATTTGAAAATGAGCTTTATTGAAATAGATGGATGCTGAGATGTTATGAGATTTACCATATGTACATCACCATACTTCTTTCAGAGGATTTGTAACCATATGATGTGATGTAGATGTGAGATGTTCCACCCAAAGTCTTATATGTTCAGAAAGTCTTATGTGTTCAGATGCGGTGCATTTGGAGGTGATTGGATCATGGTAACACTAAATTCACAAGTGAAATAACCCATTGATGAGTGTCTAGCTAAAACTGCTTTGAGGAGGTGAAACCTATTTTGAGGAGGTGAATCACTATTGCCTTTGCCTGGAAGGGTATAGTCTTGTCTTGGCTCTTTCTTTAGCTCTAGCCTTTTTGGTCTCTTTGCTTCCTGACTGCCATGGATTGAGCAGCTTTCTTCCACCACGCCTTTCTACTATGACATTTCTGTCTTGGAGTCACTCAAACTTGGACTGATGCCTCTGAAACCATAAGCCAAAAATAAACTTTTCTCTTTTAAATCGAGTATGTCAGGTATTTTTGTTCCAGCAATGGAAAGCTGACTAACACAGCACATGACTGTTTAACAACTAGAGAAATACCTTTCACAGTAGAAGGGTGGCTACAATCAGCATGGATGTCATTGAGAACATGTTGGTACAGTGCAAAGCAAATTACTCTTCACCAATAATTTGGTGAAAAAGGAAATGTACAAAGGTAATTTTTTTAAGAAATTGTGTTTTGAGCAAATTTAGATTATGCAAAGAAATTTTAAAACCATTTAAAAAATACATTATTTGAATATCTCTAATAATGAATTTGTAGCTCTTTTCCTCAGTAAATTGCAGAAAACTAAAGCAAAACTTTAATCAGAATTAAACTGGGTCTTTCTCAAAACAATAGGCATCTAGTTTAAAAAAAAAGACCCTTCAAGACATAAAATATTCAAAAACTAAGCTAATATTGTGTTTACAAAGTAGAGGTTATGGAAGTAAAGTTAAGTTAGAATATTTGTTGGGGCATCATATAGAAAAACCAAAAAAGCCTCTGACTGCTCCTTGTGTTTCTCATAGCATTTCAAATTGCCAGCTGTGCATAATGGTTAATTTCAAGTCTCCACTTGGTTGGTCATTGGGCATCCAGATTCAACAGTTCTTAGCATGCCTGTAGGGTGTTTCCCATGAGATGAATACTTGAGCTGGTTGACTCAGTAAGTGAACACCCTTTCCAATGTGAGTGGGTATCATGCAATGTGTTGAGGGCTGGAGTCTTTTAAAAAGCCAATGGAAAAAGAATTTCCTTGTTTTCTTGTCTCAGTGGTTGAGCAAGGATGTATGATAACATCTCATCTTCTTAGTCCTTCAGTATAAGATTATATATCATCATCTCCCCTGATTTTCAGAAACTTAAATAAGTTGGAGTTATATCACTGACTTTTCTTAGTCTTCAGCTTGCTAGTCTCCAAATTACCTGAACCAATTTTACATACTAAATCTCTTTATTTATATATACATATATATACATATACACATATTTATATGTAGTAGGAGTGTATTTCAAGTACTAATAACACACAAACAAATTTATGTTTCTCTGAAGAACTCTGACTAATATAGAATTTGGTATCAAGTGTAGTTCTAGAGGAAAAGAATTTTAAGGATGGGTTTTCTGAATTGTTTCTTGTGTTTTCAAAATTGTTTCTCTAATCTGATTAAATTTTAAGACTCTATTTCCAGTATTAAACAATATTCTAATAGTTGATGGCATCAATAATTTATAAATATATTCAAATTATCTGCAGTGAACACTCCTAAATAAACCACTAATAAGAACAAGGAGCTAATGATCCTGTATGTCATACTGTCAAACATTTTTTGAAAAATAAGATATAAAATAATATTCACTGATTGATGCTGCTATCACTGGACAACATGGTAAAAGATTAAAATGAACTGAATTAATGCAAGTGCTCCTCTGTGTGTTGTCAAAGTGACTATTTCCTACTGTAGCTACAGGGGTGATATTGGTAAAAATCAAAATCGGAACCTCATCTTGCCAATGGCTGTTACAAGGCAATGGGAACTCACAATTTTATAGATGTCTGTTATTAAAGTAATGTCTTTATTTGGGAAAGAATGAATCAGTGATATAAACTCTACAAATTCAGATGAGAGGAATGTTTAGTAAGATCTTCCTGAAGCTGAGGTCATTTCCCTGATGAAAGTGCACATCCTACCTTTAGCAAAATGGCTTCCTCAACCTCAGATTAGTTTTTCTCCCAACCTTCACTAAAGAGTGCTGTGCCCTTTCAATGAGGTAGTTGTAAAGGGAAAGGAAAATAATCAGATACTTCAGGACCACTGTCTGAATTGATGCTGATTCTAGAACCTCCAAAACAGCACTATGACCAATGAGTGAGAGTAGGTACTTGTAGAAGTCAGGCATGTCTCAAAGAGCATGCAGTTGGTGCCCAAGCCCAGTTTATGATTGTTTCCCCAGTTCTGGAATGCATAACTGGAACAGATATACTTAGAAGCTGGTACAATCCTCCCCTTGTTTCCTTTTCTTGTGGAATGAAGGCTATTATTTTGGAAAAAAACAAGTATAAGCCCTTTGAACTGCCTCTGGCAAGGTGAATAATAAAATCTAAGCATCCTGCATCCTTGCAGGTATTGAAAATGTTAGTTCCACTATCAAAGCCTTACAAGATTCCCCCTATATATTCACTTATGCTCTCCTCTTTCTCCTGTGCAGAAGACAGATGGAACTTGTTTTACTTACAGTGGTTTACTGTATTCTTAACCAGGTAGTGACTCCATTTACTGTATCAGATGTGCTTTGTTGCTTGAGAAAATTAACATATCTCCTAGTACTCAGTGCTCAGGAATCAATACTTCCTTACAGGTAATGGTGCTTCTGTGAAAATGACCATCCTTGGACATGCAAAATGCCTTATCCAATAACATGGTATTATAAAAAAGATTGTTTCTGAACACAGAACTGATTTCACAGCAAAAGAAGCACAAAATGAGAGGGGATTTGACAGTTAAGCTGAATTGTCAACTTGATTGGTGTAAGGGCCATCTAAAGAATTAAAGTATATTTCTGGATGTGTCTGGGTTGGTCATGGGTACTATATCTAGTCCCTGGATTCTTCCTCTCTGGCACTGTTCCCTCACACTGCTTCCTGGCCACCATAAAGTGAGTCATTTTACTACTCATGCCCTTCTGCCTTGCTATTCCTGCCTTGGAGTCGGCTGCCCATAGAATGAATCTCCTGAAACCATGCATCAAATTAAACCTTAAAGTGTGGGTGTCAATATTTTGTAACTGATGGAAAAACTAAACTAAGCAATGTAAAGCCCATAAATGTCCAATTCACTAGTATTATCATGTTTCCCACTATCCTGAAGTAATTAGCTTTATATAATGGTAGAATGGTGTTTTGAATATTATTTACAAAGCCCGGTAGGTGGTAAGATCTTGAAGATCTGAGTTGAGATTTTCTAGAATACTATATATGTCCTGAGTCAGCATCCAATATATGGTGTTATTTCTCTCATAGTTGAGATCCATGGGTCAGGAATCAAGCAATTGAAAGTGGAGTGGCACCATTTCCTATTGTCCCTAGTGCCTCACTAGGAAATATTTTCCTTCTTGTTCCCATGAGTTTATGCTGTAACGGTTTTAACTCTAGGGGGAGAAATGCTTTTACCAGGAGATACAATGATTCCATTAAACTGGAAGTTGAGATGCCAACTAGCCACTTTAGGATCCTCATGATTTTCAGTCAACAAGATGAGAATGGAGTTACAGTGTGATTGGGTAATTTTTCTTTACCACCAAGGAGAATTTGGACTGATATACCACAACAAAGGTAAGGAAGAGAATGTCTGGAATACAGGGGATTCCTTAGAGTGTCTCTTACTTATCCCTGTGATTTAGATCAACTAAAAACTGCAGCAACCCAATGCAGACAGAACAACTAATGACCTAGACCTTTCAACAATGGAGCCATCACTTTATTACATGTAGAATTATGACCTGCTTGGGTGCTTACTGAAGTCAAAAGGAATACAGAATCGGTAGTGAAAAGGTAGGTATTAAAATCAGCTATGATCACGTGAAAAAACTGAGAATTATAATTGTCATAAATATTTCCTCCAATTAATACATTTGCATATACATGTCAATTTATATCTTCATTCCTTTTTTAATCCCCTTATTGTGTAACATAGGTGTATTGATTTTCTATCACGATATTTAAGTATTGTTAATTTAAGATCATAGTGTTAGTTAAGTTATGGAATATAAAGAAGAAAAATAAACATCACAAAAGGACTTTATCTCCTCTTCTTGGGAAGGAGTTAGTGTGTTTTCATTTGTGTGCAGGATAGTTTATCAATAAGGTGAAATTATGACTTTACTATTATTATAGTGTTTTACTTGAGCATTAAGTATGACTTAAGAAAATGCATATTGGCACCAGGTGGTTAGGTGATGGGCCTTTGATGGTTTATTTTATGTGTAGAGTTGGCTGGTCACGGGGTGGTCAGAGTAACATTATTAATTGGATCAGAACACAAGAGCATTATTATTTACTCACATTGTCCTTAGATGAGATGAACATTTAAATTGGTAGATTTGATAAAGTAACTTCTCATCTCCAATGTACGTGGATATCATCAAATCCACAGAGATTTTGAATAGTACTAAAGGGAAAGAGGAAAGAGGATTTTTTTTCTGACTCATTGAGTGGAAGCCTATCATTTCATCTCCTCCATTGTTCAGAGATGAACACCATTGGCTCCTCTGTAGCCAGTACTTTAGATTTGGACTCAATGACACCAATGACTTTCTTGGATCTCAAGCTTATAGTTGCAGATAATGGCTAATCTAGGATCTTCTCAGTGTCCATAATTATATAAGTCAATTTCTTATTGCTTACTATATATAATGTGGACATTATACATAATATAGATGCTTCACCGAGGACTAACAGCCATGGACCATGTGGCTTGGATGCTATTATCTGCTGTTATCTGCTGATACGAATTTACTAACTTGTTGAAGGATTTATAGAAATTATTGACTTAAAAAATGATTAATCCATTTTGAGAAAAATACTATAACAATTAAAAGAATATTGAATAACCAAATCTCCATTTTTCCTCTAACTACTGAATATCTAAGAAAATTAAGAACCAAATACAACTAATTTTCAAAACCTGGCTATATTGAAGGGTAAAATGTCAAACAATTTTAAGCATTTTCTAGCAAAAATTCTTTCAGGTAGCTGTTTAGCTCAGTGTTTTATTGTTCAGAAAAATAGGGAAAAGAACACAAATACTTCTTGGGTAATTACTATTTTAAATCTTGTATATTTTATTTTTTCAAAATAAAGAATTCTTTTGGCTTACAATTATACAGAGAAATTATAAGAGAATATTAATTATAAAAACATATTAGTCATATTTGCAAAAACTGGGCTTTTTGTAATGGCTAAGAGTTACTGTTTTTCTCATTAATGTGGCCCAATTATAGATGCCTAATATCTGAAAATTCACTATGTAATAGATACTTGGGAACTGGTTAGATTCAGATAATTGCCTTCATTAGACTCTAATCACAGAATATTTTAATCACACTTAATAATTTCAATAACCATTTAGCCCAATTTCTCAAAAATAATCTTTGGATGCATGGCATTCAGTAATGGTTATGTGGGAAAGAGACTTTTAAAGCTAAATTTACTTAATTCTGGATTTCTTATCATAAATGTTCCTGAAGCAAATATTGAAGCAAAGGAATAATAAGTGATCCAAGTTCAAACATTGAATGAGGACCAGAGAGAGAAACAGATTGAGTTTTAATCTTATGCTGTTAATCATCTTCTCTTAAGAACCCTTTATCTTTTTGAAGAAAAATAGTAATAGGACTGATAGCAATTACTGCTCCTTGTAGGAGATAATTCGTGGTCCTGTGGAAGTCATTGCCTCCAGAGGTCACTGAAATTCATACTTCAGTTGCATTGTGAGAAGAGTTAGACCACAAGAATTTGGTGTTTCCATTTATGCAATCTGAGATAACAAAGTTAACTCAATCTCATAATTTTCTGCCCACTTGGTTCTGAGGTAGAAGATGAGACAATTTTTATAAGAAAGATCAGAGAATTAGGTTTCCAAATGGATGCTTCCCAACATACGTGTAAACAAGGCAGTGCCCCCTTCCTCTCTGGATGGATGTATTTGGGTAAATTTGCAGTTGTCTAGGACAGGCAGCCTGGTAAGGTTTTCACAGACAAATGAGAGCGTAGATCCATGAGTATGACAGTAAATATTTTTTCAAAAACTCAGGATAACAATGTTCTTGTTGTCTCAAATAATTGCACTGCACCTGTGCTCTTTTGAGATAACAATTGAAAACTTAGCTCTGACTAAACACTGATCACTTCTTTTGATTCCTCTGATATATTTTATGTCATTCAGATAAGGCCTGAAATAGATGTATATACAACATATACTGATTCAGTGATTTACCAGTTGATGTTTTTAGATCACTTCGGGAAGTGTTTTTAAGATAAAATATTATTATGAAAGTAATGTGTCCACCTTAATAGTATGAAAAGGAAAATAGAATTGGGGAGGGTTTTTTTAAGTAAAATAAAAACAAATGTTCCTGCCCTCCATTAATACCAGTTCATTGTGGTAATTACAGGCAAATGCTTTGTGTATATCTTTTTGAACTTCATGCTTTTCTGTCTATCCAACATTTTGTGCATATTATACTGCAATTTGTTTTAATTTGTTTGGGTTATTTCTGGTGAGGAGAGGAGGGCTAGGTATGTGTGTGTGTATTTTGTTTCCTGTTCTACTTCAAAGTATTTTTGGACATATATTAGTATATGTTAACAAATAAATATTACATTTTATTTAAAATTATTTTGATTTACATTTCTTCATGATTTATTTACTTAACTATTGCACCGGTAAGCTTTATTTTGATGTCCTTTATATAATATCAGTATATAAATCTTTTAGTTCAACTTGAATAACTGATGCCCCATAAAAACATCAATATATGTAATTAAAGAGCCACATATGTTCTTATTCCCATTTTAGAGGCAATAATCATAGGAGGGTCATATGAATAGCAGTTTACAATGGATTTTCCAAGAGGATTTGAAAGAACAGCTGTCTGATCTGAAATGTAGAGGACTCAAGTTCACAGCTTTGTCATTATATTCTCTTTTTGAGGTTGAGCCTTGATTGTTTCATATATAAATTAAAGGTATTGGAATAGGTGATTATTAAAATATACAATTCTACCAATGTGTTTCACAGTTGATCAATGATTTTATCTGTTTTTAAAATAATTCTTTTGTGGATGGGTTTTAGTAGGGCTCAATTACATATAATTTTCTTTACTCAGGTACTCTGATTATTAAGTCAAGATATAACATTATTTTTTCAAATATATAAACTTTTTTCAAAATACATATGTAATAGAGATTTAGATTCATTATCTTTAATTTCAAAATTCTCTTAGATTTCTAAAGTAACATAGGCCATTGAATTGAGCATAAACTGCCACTGTACTCTGTTTTGCTTGCAGCATAATAGCTGGGACTTCATGAAATCTATGAATTTTATGCAGGGTGCTGCCTTCAACATCAGAATCCACTTTTCTTGGACATCTGATGCTTTATTTAAATAGAAAGATGCTGTATCATATAATTGATATTAAGACATTCGATGTTATTCAGTATCATTGCTCATCTACATTCCACATATTTTTGAATGAGGCAAACATTAAGATACAGAAAGATAAACTATCAGTTGTTTTATGTGTATTTTGGACTCCTTGAGGATCTCCACTTCAAGAAGGCAGACACAATTTCAACTGCTACTGTTATCACTTACCCAGTTATGATGGACTCTGCCAACTAGGAATTCCCAATTGTCCAAAATCTCTGCACTACATTTATTCCAGGTATCATGCCAGTTGCTCACAGGATGGAATCATGATGATTTAGCTGAGAAATGGCATGTGAAAAAAAGAATGATGAATCCAACTGCAAGAGAAAGGTGTTGGAATTGATTTAATGACAGTAGTCTTATTTTTAAACAAAATTAATATATTCTACGCAACTCATATCAAGCCACTCCTATGTACAAGGCCCTTTAGTAAGCAGGACATATGAGAAAAAAACTGAATTAGACATTATCCAGCCATGATAAATCACAGTTCAGTAGGCCCAAATAAAGCTTGCTTTGACAGAAGTGGGAAACAGCATTTCATAATTTCTTAAGGAAATAATTTGTGACAGAAACAAGTGAAAACTCTGGGTGTCATATTTTGTAAGGTGCCTGTAATTTAAGACAATATATAGGAAACTGTGTTTTAATAACTTCTAATGAAGGAGGAACTCAAATATTCCTTGTGTTTAGGTTATTGTATGTTTTTTTCTATTTTTATTATAGCACAGCTTCAGTAGAAATGATATATTATACATTAGTAAACTGAATAAAAGCATTATGGAATCACTTTTTCTTAAAAACTGTCCTTGAGAACCATCCATCTTAATTGCACCCTGCCCTTCAAACTAGGAAAATGTGCTGATAACTGAGGAGGATTATTTATATCTAATAGTTTCATTATAATATTAACTGGAGCAAGTATGGCTTTATATGTGCATTGTCATTCTTTTCCAGAAGTATTTAAAAATTTTCTTATCTGTAAAGGATATTACAAAGATATTAAACTATATTTATTGCCCATATTCAGAATTTTTATGTATTCATAAAATATCTAGATATTGCCATTTGAAATCATGACTTTAGCACATATCCTCATCTCTCCAAATATGGATTCATTTACAGATCAAAGGAGAATGCATCTACATCTACCTGTATAGATATAAATCTGAAACTGTATCTGTATCCATGCCCAAATCTATTCTGTGATGTAAAGTTCAATCTTTATTGTATATAGACATGTCTATATATGTAAAGATTATGTATCTTTATATATATATGCAAAAAGACAGAGGTTATATATGTCTATATGCATAATGTAGAGGCATTTGAAAGTTTTCAAGGCAGTAAGAACTTGTAGATACATGATTTGAAACCTGCAGAATGGAGTAGAAAGAAGAAGGTCCCTTGGGATGGCTTCCCTATCAATTAAACCACATTTTCTACAGTCAGCAGTTGTGAGATGAAAAGCTATTCAGAGACTGTAGCCCTCTCATGTGGCTTGGAGAACAATAATGTAGAGTTCATCACGAATAAAAGTATGGTAACTATCTCAGCTTTTCATTTGAGATTCCAATACCTTTTCCCCAAAGGGAAATATGAGCTTGAAATTGACCTGACACAATAGTTGAACTCAAGAACAAAATCAGCTTAAATTCTGGTAAGATTTATATTATCTGCCCTTGCCTTTGTTGCCTGCCAGAAACACAAGAAAAAAATCTTTAGGGGAAAATTAAATGTATGCACATTATCTATATGTGTTTTCTTATATGTTATTTTCAATTTTCATAAAAGCAAGTATACAAGAAAACAAAGCTTAATTCAATGACACATCAAAGAAATAGATTTTAAAAATAGACTAAAACATGAAAACTTTATACATAAGTGTACATAAGCTTTAAAATAGGTATGGTCAATACAGATATTCCTCATTTGACAACTTACTTGTCAAATGACTGTTCAGACTTAGGATCAAGACCTGCTATATGGACTTATGATCTGCTGATCAGACTTACACTTGATCGTTTTTTATACAATTCTGTACATCTTGTTTATAGATCTCAATGTCTATTTTTCTTACAGTATACCTTGTTTATATAGTACTATAGTTTTTTCTGGCTGTACCATACAATATAGGACTGAAGCTTTATGTTCTGTTATACATTACAGTACTGCACGTAAATGTTTTCCAAATAAAAGCAACGTCACCATTTCTTTGTTCTGAACATTGTAATGTACATATTACACAATTCCTCATTTAGCAGCCAATCCACTTGACATAGTACTCACGGACCTGAAACTTGATCATTAAACTAGGAATGCTTGTCTTTTCAAAGAATCAAATGACATGTTAAAGAATCTTGGCATAACATAGAAACTGTACACATAGTCAATAGATATTCTTGAGATGAAAAATACCACAACTACTTTCTCCTGTCCAAGATGCTTGAGAAATAAAACAGGTTAGCACAAACTGTGGTTAAAGGCAGGAAGACTAAGGAAGCCCAATCATCTTGCGCCTGGCTCACAGGATCTGTTTGAGATGAAGGCTGACCAAAGAACCAAATGCTTTTGCCACTCAGCGAAGAGCTTAGCGACAGAGAGTCAGTGAGAAGCATCCCAAGAGAAGAATTTTGAGTGAGATCTTCCATATGATTGAAATTTGTAAACATCAGTGAAAGCTGAGGGTCCAGTGGAACCCCACAGAAAATTCCTCAGCACTTGAAAAAGTGAGAGAAACCACAGCTTGAGAAAGCTGAGTGTGTGGTAAGCTGAAAATGACTTCAGTAAAGATAAAACCTAAAACCAGCTCAAGTGTGAACTGGATCAACTCAACTAAAGGAAATCTGGGAGTAAGCAACAGCTCATCAGGGTTTCTTTCATTCTTGGCATAGTGTTGGGCAATTGATAGAAAATTATGGAGGAAAGTAAGGAGAAAAAATTGTCAAAAGAAAGAACAAGGAAACAACACCCAGAAGTGATGTTGAAAACACCAAGCAAAGTAAAAAATTACTCTGGCTTATATGCTAAAAAACTCTAGTAGGAAAGATGAACAACATGTATGAGGAGTAGGAAATATCATCAGAGAAATAAAACGATTTTTAAAAAGGAAAAGTGTAAAATGGAAAAGCTAGAAATAAAATATTAAATATGTCACAATATCAAAAATGACAAATAGTTCTGTCAATTTAGCAGCAGAGTACAGCAGCTAAATAATGAATCATTCAATTCATAGATAAGTGAATAAATATTATCCAAAATGCTACAATGAAATATAAGATGAATTTTTAAAAAAAATGAAAAAGAAAACAACATCAAAGCATTCTGGAAAAATTAAAGAGTCTAATATGAATGTTAGACCACTCCCCTAAGGAAGATAGATAGAATAGACCTTGTGTAATAAATTAAGATATAATAAGAAAATATTTCCCAAAGTTATTGAAAGATAACAAACCACACATCCAAGAGGCTCAGAAATCTCTAAGCTAAAAGAATATTAGAAATAAAAATTGAAGAGCTGTATGCAGTGGTGCACATGAGAAAAAAGAGGAAAGGAGAGAAATAATATGCACACAACATAAACAAACTTTGGAAATTGAAGTGAAATAAGCATATCTACACAGTACCAAAATTTTAAAAACAAAGAAATACAGCATATTGCACCCCTGAGATTGTATAAATCAGAAGACAGTTGAGTTGATATCTTTAAAACACTGAAAGAAAAACAACTAGCAACTAGTAATTCTTTAATCAATAAAAGATACCATTTTGCAGAGACCCTTCTAGGGAGAATAGAAATGAAAACATTAAAACGTGCTTAATGTAATTAGGTTTTATGGAAATTCAAGTCGTTCATAAAAAGATATTACTAAACACTAACAGAAGGATTAATATTAAAAATAATAATATTTCAAACAGTGTCAAATGTTAGTTAATATCATAAAATCACCAGAATTCTCCTGGATAGCTTATGCAATACAAAACATTAAAGCCATTTTGGAAAGCACAATTCACATATAACCAATATTCTCACTCTTAGATATTTACCAAAGGAAAAGAAAAAAATACATGTCTAAAAGAAATATGTATAGAAGTATATAAAGAAGCTATATTTGCAATAATCAATTAGCTGAAGAAAACACAAATATTAACTTGTAAATAATCAAAGCATGTATAAACAAAACAAAGGAATAAACTCAAGAATAAAATGTAACATAAAATATGCCCCCAAAATGGGGATCTCAAAAACATTCCACATACACAAAACAACAAAGTTTATGATTCTGCTAATATGACATTCAGAATAACCAAAACTATAGGAATAAAAGTCCCATATCAATTGCCACAGGCAGGATCTTAGTAGGGGAGGAAATGGACTTCAAGATCCATCATAATTAATATAATACTATATAATCCCAGAAAGTATAAATGATACCTTATAGAGCAAAAGTGACTTTGCCAATGCCATTAAGAATCTTAGGGTGGGGACATTATCTGAATTGGTCCCATGTAATCCCACCTCCTTTTTTAGGAGGGTTGCAGAAGGAATAAGTGTCAGAAGATGAGGCACTGTAACCAAGGAAGCAAATGTTAAGTGATAAAACCATGAGTCAAGCAGGCAGGAAACACCAGTGGTCTCCGGAAAGATGAAGAAGCAAGAACCATCGTCTCCCCTTGAGAAGGAACAGATCTGCTGACACCTTGATCTTAGCCCCTGAAGGCTCATGATACCCAGAACTGTACAAAAATAAGTTGGGATCAATTTAAACCACAGAGTTTGTCAGTTATTCACTTCAGATCAATAGTAAACTAATATAAACGATGAAGGAATTTTTAGGTAGGTGTAAGTGATCTGTTTGTTAATTTTGATAGTACAACATGACTGTGAACATTTGTATATACTCACCAAACTGAATTCCCCAAAAAGAAGAATTTTGTTTTATGAAATAACATCATAATAGAGTTGAGGAAGAGTATAGGAAAAAACACGTCATGCGGATTATAATTATACAATCGATGGAGTGCTTATATTAATGTCAAACTAATAGACCTTGCACAAGGAATTTTACCAGGAACAAAAATGTTTCCCAGTGACAACTTGGTCAGTTTATATTGGGTATGAAGATTGTAAAAGTATATTAAACTAACTAAAATCTCTGAAATACATCCAGCAAAATCTAAAAAGACCAAAAAAGAGAAATAAAGCCACAATAATCTTGGGAAGCTTTTAATCCTTTTCCATCATTGCTAACACAAGTAGACAAAAAATAGTTACATACAAAGCTTAATGAAACTTATAAACAAACGAGTCAATTTGGATGTATAGACAGCTACAACCAGCATATAACAGTATAGCCATTCTTTTCAAGGGCACATGGAATATTCACCAAGGAAAACCGTATGTTTTGCAATAAAACCAATATTAAAATAAAAAGGAATATTGATAATACACCAAATATCTCTGTGCACAAAAGAATTTAGTTGTAAATTATATAAATATACTTGAAAAATTCTCAGTAAATATTTGAAAATTACATTTAAAATTAAGAAACATACTAAATAGCCTGTAAAGCAAAATAGATATTACGAGGAAAATTAGAAATTTTGCAAATGAATGAAAATAAAAGATATACCAAAAATGAAATAGAGAAAATAAGATAAGCTTTTAAGATAATTTTTTGCTTTACATGCTTATATAAGAATGAAAAAATAAAGCTATATTTAATCTTTCACACTTAGAAGCTAGAAACAAAGAAATAATGAAACCTAAATTAAGTAGAAATTTAAACATAATAAAAATGACAAAAGAAAATATTTAAACAGCAAATGGATCGTAACTAAAGTAAATTAATGAAACAAAAAATGGATTCTTAACATCAATACAGCTAATAAGATTCTAGCAAGACTGAGAATATAGATAATGAAAAACAATTAACTAACATCATGTGTGAGAGATGAAACAATCATCAAGAATCCTGAAAGTCAGATATAGGATAATAGTATGAAAAGTCTTATTCAAATAAATACGAAGACTCAGATAAAATGGGCACATTCCTTGTAAAACTGATTACCAAAAATGAATCAAGAAGTAAAAGAAGTTAAATATTCTCATATTAATTTAAAACATTAAAGTCAAAATTTAAAAAAAATACTTTAGGAGTTTAGGGCCTTAACATTGATTTCTTTCAAATGCTTAAAGATAAAAAGTCAATGTTATGTAAAAATTTTAGAAAATATATGATTTGTTACAAAACTTTTTAAGGACAGTCTTACTATAAAATTAAATATATAAAGAAAAGGACAGATTTATGTTTTCATAAACATAAACAAAAAATTTTAACAAGATATAAGCAAATTAATTTCAACTATATGATAATATATGTATTATGACCAAGTCATGTTAGGCCAGAGATTCAAGATTTGCTTCAAACATTCAAAAATTGATCAGTATTATTTATCATAGTAACACAAAGAAAATCATATGATCATATCAATGTATACATAAACATTATTTGATTAATTCAATGTCTACATTATTAAAAATTTTTAGTATACTAGGAATTGAAAGGAACATCCTCTTGGTATATAGTACTTATGTAGGCATGCATGTGCTCATGCACACACACACACACACACACACACACACACAATCCTTCCCTACAATTAACATAAACTAAATCCTGTGCATCAGGACTCAGGGACAGGGATAACTGCTTTCATCACCTCTGACTGACATTGTTCCAGAAATGTTAGCCATTGTCATCAAGCAAGAAAAAGACTAGTAATTGTAAAGAAGAAAAATGTTTATTCACAGATGGTATATTTTTGTATACAAAATTTTATCTAATATGCACAAAAAGCTGTTAAAACCAATAAATGTACTTAGCAGGGCTGCAAAACACATGGTGAATAATAATCAATGATATTTCTATAAATTATAAAAAATAAACATTTTAAGGTCTATTTAAAATAACTGCAAAAACATTCTCAGAGAAATTTTTAAATTTAAATTAGTGAAAGTTAAATAAATGTAAGAATTCATTTTTAAGTTGCACTATTCACTTATTGTTATGGCTTGTATCTAGCTATCCCTCGAAAACCTCATGTAGTCATAGGTGGGGCTTTTTGGAGGTGGCTGGATCAAGAGTGTGTGATGCTAGGATCAGCATCACATTCAAGGATGGAATGCTAGGATTAAGGATGTGAGTGCTACCCATCCTAAGAGTGAGTAGACTGGATAAGATATTACTTGCCATTTGCTGTTTGCTGCTTGCATAATTTTGATGCCTTCTGCCCGCCACAAACTCTCCTCTGTGATGTCCCTCTGCCACGCCACCCTGTCTTGGAGCCAGCCAATCATGGGCTGAAACCCATAATTGAGCTAAAGTAAATCTCCTTTAAATGGAGTTATGCTGTGCAGCACTGGTCTAGAATATGAATAAAATTCAGTGTATGATTCATTCTGGGGTAAATTTCTCTCCAGTTGTGAGCCTGTGAAATCAAACAAATTATTCCTTCCAAACTACCATGGTGGTATCGGATAGCACAGACATTTATATTCCACAGGGAGACAAAAGAAAGAAAAAAGAGGTAACTGATCCCAAATAACTCCAAACCTCAACAGGGCAAATATTAAATGTGAAGAATGAGAATAATCTTTGGGCCAGTGTTGGGAAATACTGGGGCAACAGTTGGGCTCCCAATGCACCAGGCGGCCCTGTCCCGCAGCTCTATTGGGTACAGCTGTAGTGGGGTGCAGTAGTCAGGGCTATGTAAAGAGACAACCTCAATAATATATGTATATAGATTTATGAAAAGGGATTTGTTAGGGAATTGTCTCAGGGGATTATGAAGGTGAAGTCCCACTACAGCTCATGCACTGAATGAGTCCACATCCCAGGCCTCAGAACCAGGGATGCCCATGAAGTAACTCCCATTGAAAACTTAATAGTGGCCCAAGAAGGAACTACTGGAGTTAGTCCTGGAGTCCAAAAGGGCAGCATATCTGGTGTTCTAATGTCTAAGGCAAGTGATAGGTGTGTCCCAGTCCCGCGGGGAGAAAGCAATTCACTTTCTGGATTATTCTCTTTAGTTCCCACTCTAGACAATTGGAGGATGGCCACCCACATCAGGGGTGGATCATCTCCTCACCTCCACCACCAACTCATCTGCTGATCTCTTCTGGAAACACCTGAAGAGACACACCCTAAAAATGCCTTTCCAGGTGTCTAGGTGTCCTTGTCTCCAGCTAAATTGACAGCCAAACTTAAACACATTGTGGTGGATCTCTTCAATTCCTTGCCTGCACCCTTCGGTGGCTGCTGGTCTTTACACCTGTGCTGTAGGAAGGAACAACCTTCTGACCAAGGCTGCACTTGGCCTGGAGTCTGTGTGTGTGCATGTGTGTGTGTGTGTGTGTGTGTGTGTGTGTGCGCCCGCGGGTGCACGTGTTGCTTCCCCAGATATCCAGAAGTAAAAGTTAAAGTGAGGTCCTACAGATGATCAAGGTCCCTTCTTTTGACTTTCTTCTGCCCCATTCTGCCCCAAGGACAGTGACATTTTGAGCCCAGGATAAAGAGGTTCAGCATCCATAATCTCCAAAAATGTCTTCAGGATATTTCTTCCATTCTATTGAATAGCACCTGGCTTCCACCCATACTGACTGAACTCCTGATTAAAGGGGTTTGATGGTCACTCATTGGTGTCCATTCTGGAAAGGACTTTCACTCTGTACCACATGCTCAGATCGAGAGTTTTGCCTCCTTTTGATTGTACATTCTGTCTTCACATACAGTAATCATAAAAATCTTAAAAAAATAAAACCTATGCTGGTGGTACTTGAACCACTGTGGTGGGGTTACACTGCCTGAGGATTCATGAAAAACAAGCAGAACACATAAGTGATGAAAAGGAAAAAAAATCTGTAGAAGTAGGAAATCAGAAACCCAGATGGCAAGGAAGAAATACAAATTCTTTCACTCCACTTTTCCATCCTCAGCCCTCAACAGCAATCATGCAAATATCAAGGAGACTTTTCTCCTCCATCTGAGCATACCTGGGGGTTGCTTACAAAGATTAGGCTTGAGATTTACCAGCCTCATAAGGTCTGAGCTGAGCTTGGAAAATGGAAAGTTGGAGATTGTCAAGAGATTAGTATAGATAAGTAATTACAAAAGTATATCCTGGGCACCAGCTATGAATTCAGTCTTTGCTATGGACTGCAGTGCTGTAAGGGAAAAGTGTAAGAAGTTGCCTCTGAGTAAGGTGCTCACAGGCCAACAAAGACAGTAAATATGAAATTCATAGGGTAATTAGAACACTGTCATAGCCCCACTCCCACATTATAGAAGATGGTGGTTTAGTTACAGGGGCTTAGCCATAGCGTTACATTCAAACAACAACAAACGTGCTTTAAACGCAGCAGAGTTCTGCTTATGTTAGCTCACTTTAAAACATATTATCTCCCTCAAAGTCCTTAAATGTAATACTTGCTTCTGCTTTTTTACATTTTTAGGTTATCTACCTCTTCTTGGGTGTGACGCTTTTGGCCTTGTCTGCTAATTTGATCACATTAGGTAAGAAGTTTAAATAACTAAAATATGGGAGTTGGCTATGTTAATTTTTCATTAGACAAGCTGAAGGTGGACACCCTTTCACACATTCCCTGTAAGCTGCAGGTGAAAATCTCCTAGCCTGCACCACATGGCTGCCAAAACCCTTGTCAGGGAATGTGCAAGGAGGCTTGGCTGAGTAGCCTCCCTCAGGCTCTGGAAGGCACCTAGCACAGAGGACTTGTTACCCACGAGACCCTGCAGGGCATGGGGACTTTCTCAACACTGAGCACAGTAGAAACATTTAGCCCATTTGTTTGTGGCTGTCCATCCCGTGTCAGGTATCAAATGCAGGGGGACTAATTGTACAGCTAAGGAAGCCTACTTCAAATGGAAAGTCACTTTTTATTAAAAAAAAATATACTGTGTGCCACTGTGTCAGGCAGCAGTGGGCACTGGACTGGCCATGTGTACTTCTATGCCTCTGCTTTTTCTCCTCCTGGGCAGGAAGATGACAAAAAAATGCATAGATACATCAATCCTTTCATGGTGATATAAATGAGATCTGGGAAGTGGTTATAACATTAATCCTCTTAGTGAGAAATGGGAAGGCTAATTTTGTTAGTCTTTTTATTAAAATTATATAACTCTAACTTCTAAGAACACTTTCAAAATTGGATAAAGTACTTGGTCTGGATTAAATTTGCAAGGTAAGGGAGATAATTAATATTATGAGAGAGAGAGAGAGAAAGAGAGTGAGGAGGGAGGGAGAGAGAGAGAGAGAGAGAGTATCTAATATCTGATTTACTTGGGAGCAAGATAAGCCACTGAAAAATCTCCTGAGAAAATTCATCCTAATGTTGCACTCATTACTTAATTACCTAAAAACAGAGTTTCTGAGATTAAAAGTGAGGCTGTTTCAATGAAATTTGGCTTTTCAGAGAGAAAAAAGCAACTGAAGACAGAAAATTGAGAAGTTATTTTTCCTAAACAGTTTGTCAGAAAAAATCCTCAGGAGTTACATCCAAAGAAGGAGTCTTTACAGTTCTAATCAGATCCCTAGAAATTGCTACATTTATGCATTTATGTATTTATGGAAAATCATTATTCACAAGTTGAGATACTGATAACTTTTCTTTGTATTAGAAAAAAAGAAAATCTTTCTAGCCTTTGACTCCTAGTAGCAATGTGTCTGCATCTGCGGTAGTACATACCACAGTAATTTGTAATTTTTTCTTTAGTAATTTGTAGTTATAAACATGAATATTTGAGAATGACTGAGTATGTTCTTATGCAATAGAGCAGATTTGAGTTTTTATAATCACCACACACACATTTGGAAAAGCTTTTGGAAAAGAGAGAACAAATGAGTAGAGTTAGCATGAGAGTGGCCAGGAATCACCTGGAAATGTGTGACACCTGGGCCCGGAGGCTTCTTCACAGGTGTCAGTGATGAAAGATTAAAAGCTGTTACTTTGTGTGCTTGATTTACCCGGACTCTGATTCTCTGCAGATTTTTTGCCCTAAGACTGATAGGCTTGACCATAGGGGAAAACTCTCTGCAATGAGAATGAGTCTTATTCTATATTGCACATATTTAGTAATCATCCAGGGCACATAGAGAGGTCCCTAAGTAGAAAGTGCCTCACTGCAGAAGTCCACAGGGCATACAAATATTTAATGACTATCTAATGTGTTTTTTCCAATTCACTAGACACTGGATATGTTACCAGGTTTAGGGGTGCTGAAGTTTCTTTCTGGAGGAAGTTTCCAGGTTCTTTCTGTCTTGAACAAAGAACTAAAGGAAACAAGCAAAAACAATAGCAAATTTTCACATTTATTTGAGATAGGAAAAATTAAAAGTGAAGGATAAGGGAAAATCTGGCTCTGCAGAGCAAGCTTGGAGTAAAAGAAAGGAAAAATAAAAACCAAAATAAAAATATAAAACAAAAGTGTACCCTGGGAGGACAATGTGGGCTACCATGAAGAGGCAAGATAGCCAGTGCTTAATGGCGTGTTGTCTTTTTATTCATTCCACAGATCAACGGTTCTCTTGAGAAGCCCACACATGGAGTCCTGAGAATTATTTTGTACATATGTCCTGGGATCTGGTCATGCTTACTTTCCAACCAGCTTTGCCATGCCCTGCCTTCCCACATAATGTATATATCATTTTTAGTCAAAGACATCATCCCTGACCAGGTGGATTACTTTTGTTTGGTGATAGAGACAAAGAAAACAAACAAGCAGACAAAAACAAAATAAAAATACCCTAACTGTGAAATCTCTGATTTGTCCAATATAGGACCACAATGGGTCTGGGAAGGTCAGAGGTACGCACACAATGAGTGGTCATATAGCTCCTCTGGAAGCTACACTTCATGAAAGTCCAGGCAAAGGAGTCAAGGAAGCAACCAAATACATAAATCTAGAGCAGCCAACATATAAATGGTAATGAACAATTATAAGAAACAATGAGGCCACCAAGACATTCAAAAATAAAAATAGGAAAGCAATGGTTCATTATTAAGATCTAAGAAAATTTTATCATTAAAAAGATAGGTAGAAGAATTAAAGGAATAGGAATTGGCAGGCAAAAAATGACAAAGGAGAACCTGAGGAATCAAAGTGAAAAATCAGAGGCTGCGATCTTTATACAGCCCAGAGGAGATTAGATTTCCAAATGGAAAGAGTGCTAGGTCAGTTCTGCCAGAACAAGCCAAAGCCAGTCAGGATGTGCTAACTGGATTTGGTCACATGAGTGCTTTGGTAATAGCGGAATAAATGGAGTCAGTAGATGTGAGTGTGCATGCACACATGTGTGTAACTGTGTGCACAAATGGGTGTGTGTATATATACATGGGATATATGTGGGTAGGTGTGCATGCATGTATGTTTGTTTATGTGTAAGTATGCATGTATGTACGTGTGTGCCTTTGGGTAAATGTGTATGCATGTGAAAATATGTGGGCCTGTGTATTTGTGTGCATGTGTGTCTGTGCGTGGTTTGGAGTTGCAGAGGGTGAGAACTAAGCAGAGAAAATGAGTGCAGAAAACCATTTATTGTTTAATTGTGAAAAGGAAAAGAAGAATGGGTGGTAGCTGGCTGCACATGAATTTAGGCAGAAGCAAAAGAACATATTTAAGGTGGAAAATCAGAACATATCTGTACAGTGATGATCAAATTCCTACAGATGTAGAAGCCCATGATGTCAGAAAAACAGGGCTGATTGAAGGTGACAAGATCTTGCGATGGGTGGTGTGAGGCATAGGTAAAAGGTTTGGTCTTTTTTCTTTCAGGGGGAGGATTATGAAACAAGCTATGGGAAGGAAAAGCCTGGTACAGAAGCAGGTGAGCATGAAGTCTCATGGTGGATGGGGCTGGGGATTTAGCTCAGTGGTTCCAACACCTGCCTTGCAGGCACAAGGTCCCAAGTTTGATCTCCGGTACCCAAAAAACTCATGGTGAAAACGGGTGTTTTCATTTGGCGATTGCAGCTTCTCTGCTAAGCATGGGAAGTGCTGAGGTAAATTCGGAGGTGTGATGGTGTGGGCCAAGATGGTGCCTGCAGCCTGTGGGAGGACAAACTTGGCAAATAATTTGGAAAGTTTGATGAAAAGAGCTGAGTTTCCATTTCAGAAATCAAAAATTACAACCCCACCAAGAGAAAACGTCTCTGCAATGCTACAGATTTCAAGAGAGCAAATGTTTATTCTAATCAAGAGTAGAGAATCTCTAAAATACCAAAATAACGGGCCAGGGGTTTAGCTCAGTGGTTCTGCCACTTGCCTCACAAGCACAAGGACCCGAGTTTTATCCCCGGTACCAAAAATAAAATAAAATACCAAAATAAGGACTGAAAGAAACCTTCTATCTAACTGAAATTTCAAAATTCACATTCTGAAGATAAAGAATAAAAATGGAGACATGAGGTTTTCAGTGGAGGATTGTGCATGCAGGGAGTGGCTGAAGTGAGGGCAGACCTCTGGTGCCAACCATCTTTCCCAGGTGTGCCGCTCTTTGGGAGTGAGCCGAAAGATCTTACTTGTAAAGGAAGGGGCAGAGAGCAGGGACAGAGTATCACTCACACTAAGCTATTGATGAAAGAACTGTAAAACTTGGAGACAGAGAGAATAATATGAAAAATTGGGGCATTTTCTCATAAAATAATGAATAGGTCAAAAAAGAGATTTTTTTTAGCGTGATTGAAGCAAGGGTAGGAAAGGTGCCCTTGCATAAACTAGACCAGCGCTAACTTGAAAGTTTGATTTTTTTTTTTTCCCTGATAGGACTCAGGTAAATTCATCTTTCTCCTTGTAAATTGAGCTGAAATAGCAATAGCTGTAATAGCAGTGGGGTGCAAAGCTTGATAGCTTCTTTCCACTGGATGAACAGAAGAGATTCAGAGAGATTTTATGCACCATATTTATTCTAAGTGATCTCTGGAGCTAACGTTACCAGGCTTGTTATGCTTCTAAATTCCACTTCAGAAGAAGGGAGAGGAAGTCTGTCGCTTTTAGATATGAGACCTAAAGGTAACTGATTAGGAATGGTTGCCAGGCCTGATTGGACTCATTGGCTAATCAGCAGGAATGGGGAGTGAATAATTAGTGCATGGTGCTGTGAACTGAGGAGAAAACCCTGAGTGTGTGCAACAGCTGAATGTCTTTGGTCAAGGCTCACTTATCCTTGATGAGCTTTTCAGCTAGAACACCTGGTTCCCACCTCAACATTCAACCCACAAGCATAAATGGTGGTCTCCCTCCTCACCCCCACTTAAGGCCTTACTTCCTGATTCTACATCTACTATCATCAGCACTACATTAGTCCAAGCTTCCCACGAGCCAACCTTAAATACCAGCAACTTCGTGCAATGCCATTTTCCAGCAGATTCACCCAATATTACAATAATTCTTTTTATGTATTGCTTCCTTTACATTCACCATTTCTGTATTACTCCTATAGCCATATTTTAAATTTGCTTCTCCCAAACAATTTAGTGTTCTCTCCATTCTACCCTACAGCCAATATGGCAATTTGAGCATTATTTTTCTTAAGTTCTTCTTTGATCATACTGCCCCTTTCCCTTAAAAACCTACAGGACATCCCCAGCCACCTACAGTCCAGGCTTCTTAGAGTAGAGGGTCAGAGCTCCCTGTTTCCATTTTCACATTAGTATCCTATGAGCTCCCCAAAAAAGAACCCTGTGATCTGGGAAGAACAGCGCCTTATTTTTAACTCTATATTCATGCCTTTCCCTGGGTGGAAATGACCCTTCTAGTCATCACTGTTGACTCAGATCAACACCCAGGGCTAACTCAACCCTCAGCTTATGCTGCTCACCTATAGTCCAGGCTGCCCTCCAGTGTCACCTCTTACACAGTGCCTTTGTTGGACACGACAGTCAATAGGACTTCTTATGCTTACGCTTCTGACCCTTAATGATAAATATGATATGATTCTTTTAGATGACACTGCTTCATCCTATACTTCTATTATGTGCTTAAGTTGATTTTGAGCTTCTTAATATTTTAGGAATTGTATATTTTAACTTCGTACACAACATAATAGCACAACAGGAGTACACAATAGAATTGAGACAAGTATCCCAGTATATATTCATATTTTAATAAAACAAAGAAACTAACCTTTTTTCAAATGCTTTTTTTTTCTGGTACTGAGAATCAAACTCAGAGCCTTGCGTTTGCTAGGCAGGTGCTGTGCCGCTGAGCTACCTCCCTCGCCCCCACCTTTTTTTCAATATATAATTGAGACTGGAATTTCAGTCTCGATAGACAAGATAATAGCAAAAGATGTGGCACTTGCAATAAGAGATTTTAACGGAGACCACCCAGAGACCTTGAGTGAGATACTGCCATTGTAGGTTGTTTCTTGATGCTGACTTCCCTATAAGCTTTCCTTTTTGGACTTTTCTTTCCAGTACATCATATGAGGAGGGAGGGTCATTTTCCTTTCCTGTGTAGATTTGGAGGAAAAAATAAATTTAGAAATTTGTCTAGGATTTATGAATTCTCATAAAATTTGTGAGGGTTATGTTCACCTGAATTCCTCAAGCCAGTGCTGTGAGCTAAAAACAGCATATGCACCAAAGGAAATCCTTCCAAACTTTTACAAAAAAACTCAACATCTGCCACTCAAAGAAGTCAAAAGAGTAAAAGTTAAAAAACTGAGAGGATGAATTCAATCATTTTGGACCTTCTGTTTCATGTTAATGATCAGAATGTTTAGCAGATTTCAGCTTTCATAAGCTAATGGAACGTCTCACTGTGATTGTGATGAAAATTATTGTCTTATAAGCCTTAATTGTACTACACTAGAACTGAATAAATACTATGCATAATATAATATTTGAAATGTTGTGCACGTAGTCTTAATTCATGGAATGATAAGATCTTACTGAACTAAATCTTATGCATAAAAGTGCAAAACAAATACAAAAACCTCAGGCAGTATATTAATAAATGTTGGCAATATTCGAGGTACAGAGTTTGCTATAATTAATATTTATGGTATTAAATAACTAAAACTTTTGTTTCCTTTTATTTTTCCATTTCCATAAAATGCCTGCAATTTTAAAATGATATTATTCTAATAAATCTTTCTCTAGTAGAAGGCATTTCATGGGCATGTGTTAATACTCTCCAAATTTGTACCTTCAGTGTTTATTTTTTAATTTTTTTTTGACTGTGTTAGTTTGGCTGACTGATGACATATATATATATGTGCGATGTCAAATTTTTTCATATGTAAAATTTGGCAAATAATATTAAAATATGAATTATTGAATAATTATGAATATGAAGTATCCAAAATTGTACTTCTGCAATATTGGATTTTAAGTAACTGGGAGATGAGAGAAAATAAGGAAATATTTAACAGTCACTGATAATATGTTCAAATCACATTAGGCATCTAAGTGTAGGATGCAAGGGACCATATCCTACACCTGGACACTTACCAAAAGTGGCCTCAGCAATTTAAGGCAGCTTTCATACTATATTCAGGAGACATCAAGCTCTTAACAGAAGGTTACACAGGGTGGAGGTCCCATGGTGATGGAAGTGAATCATTCAATTGATAGTTGCAGGAAAACACTATCAGAAAGGAGAGCTTAGAAATCTAAATGCATTATATTCTTCCAACCACTGCTTCATGTTCCTGCCTCTTTTCCACATCTGCTGGACAGGGGAGGAAACATCTTTACTGCATCATATCAGTGAGGCCTTTTGCTTAGGATGCAGAGTATTTGAGACAAAAGCTAAAAGTCAGGTTATTGTTTCATTGCTTCCCCTGAAAAGAAGCGCTGTATGTGGATCTAGGAATTAGAGAACATGGAAAAGCACACCCCAGCTCTCCTTCATCCTCACTCAGCCTTAGTCACATTTTCACTCCCTTCTTCACCACAGCTGGAGCTTCCCATGAGCAGCCTTGGAAAGCATCAGAGGATACTCTTGAAACGCTTGCTACCAGCATTCCCCACAAATCTTCACCATGAACAGAAGGAACAGTTCAGCTGGCTGGAAAGAGGAATGCTGGTGTCACAACACAAGCTCAAAAACCTCCATGCCGGATCCTCAAACAAACCAGTAAAACAGAAGACAATAACCACTGGAAAATGTGTTGCCAGTAACTTATTTTCAAGCATTCAAGGTGTAAAAAGCTGATTTCTTTCAACTGCTTCAAGGTTGACAGGGAGCCTGGAACTGGAAACAAGACACCTCATTGCAGCTCCTGTGGGGGCCTATGGACCCCAGCCCCAGGATGTTTTTTACTCTGTCAGCAGTGAGTATGGGGTCTCTCTGTTCTGCAGAATCATTTAACAAATGTATTGGGTTACTTTTATTTCACAATCTTGGTAGTAGACTACATATATGTCCTCATTAGTGTCCAACTGGTCCTGGCACTTTAAAGAGAAATGTTTTGGCTCTTCAAATTTTTCCCACACCCTGTCTTCACTAATTCTTTCAGTTAAATTTATCTGAAGTAGAAAACAAAAGATCTTTGTATGTTCTGAATGTATGCCTGTTATGATTCGTGTCTGTCTAGACATCCTCCAAAAGCCCCATGCATTCACAGGGCTTTTGCAGAAGTCGCTGAACCTAGAGTGTGTGATGCTGGCATTAAGAGTGTGTGATTACTAATCCAGTACAATGATTGGTTTGGCACTACCCTAATCCCCATCCCTGTAGTCTGGATAAGATAAGAGGGGCAGAAAGATTCTGTTAAGTTTCCCTTTATGCTTTTGCTATTGTGTGGGTCCCATTAACTCCCCTGTGACACCGCTCTGCCATGTGCCAGTCTGCCTTGGAGCCAGCGGAATATAGACTGAAACCTCTATGAACTGTAAACCAAATAAACCTTTTCCCCTCTAACTTTGGGTGTCTGGTATTTTGCCTCAGCAACAAGAAAAGTAACTAAGACAGTGCCCTTTTCCCAAGTTCATATGATGAAATCCTTACCTACAGGCTGATTTTAGGAAGGAGACCTTGGTGAAGAGATTAGGTCATGGAAGGATAGAACCCTCATGAGTGAAATTAGTGCCCTGCCTCTTCCGTCATGGAAGGATATAGTAAATAGACAGCTGCTTGTAGAACAGAAAGCAGGCTCTCCCTGCATACTGGGATTGGTGGAGACTTCACCTTGGAATTCAAAACTTCTAGAATGATGAGCAATACATTTCTTTTTTTTTTTCAAACTCCTTTTCCTAGTCTTTTTTTTTGTATTAAATTCTTTTATTGGTACATTGTAGGTATACAACACAATTACATTTCTCATTGGGAATTGTACCTTTACATAATGCATCTTGCTTCTTATTTTTTCCCCATTCCTAGCCCTCCCTTCACCCCCTCCACTCTTCCCTATTTACAAAGACTTTATTTCCATTTTTTCCATTTCTCATCATTTTTCCTTTCCCTTCTTTCCTTTCCCCTGCCCCGCCCACTACCCCTACCCCTTTGGACCTTTTCTTCCTATTTTCCATTATCGATTATTCATTCTAATCATTGGTACATTTTAGGTATAAAATATAATGACATTCATCATTGGAAATATGCACCTTTACATAGTCTCTCTTGCTTCTTATTTTTCACCCTTGCCCAGACCTCCCTTCAACCCCTCCATTCCTCCCTATTTACAAAGATTTTGTTCTTATTTTTCCATTTTCTCATATTACTCCCATTCCCTTCTATCCTTTCACCTACCCCTCCCACTACCTTCCCCTTTGCCCCTTTTCTTCCTATTTCACATTACCTATTATACATTTTAGTCCTTATTTACACTTTCAGTTTCTCACACCAGAGAAACTATTTGGTATTTATACATGTGTGTCCTATTTATTTCACTTAAGAGTATCACCTCAATGTGCATCCACTTAGCTATAAATGTCTCTAATTTCTCATTTCTTATGGCTGAGTAGTACTCCATTTTATAAAAAAAAAAACCACATTATCTTTATCAAGTCTCCAGTTGATGGGTATTTGGGCTGTTTCCAAATTTTAGCTATTAAAAACTGTGCTGTTATGAACATGGGCGCACATATATCATTGTGGTATGATTCTTTTAATTCTTTGGGGAAGATCCTCAGCAGGGGAATAGCAGGGTCAAATGGAACTTCCATCCTAGTTCTTTGAGGTATCTCCATACTGATTTCCACAGTGGCTGCACCAGTCTACACTCCCACCAGCAGTGGAGCAGGGTTCCTCTTTCCCCACAGCCCCACCAGGATTTGTTATTGGTTGATTTCATGATAGCAGCCATTCTTTCTGGAATGAAGTGGATTGTTTTCATTTGCATCTCTGGAATGACCAGTGATGTTGAAAATTTTTTCATGTATTTATTTGCTATTTCTACTTCTTTGTCTGAGAAATGTCTGTTCATTTCAGATGCCCATTTTCAGATTGGTTCTTTAAATTTGGGAGGTCTTATTTTTTTAAGTTCTTTATAGATTCGAGATAGTAGACCTTTGTCTGAGGAAGAGTATGTGAAGATTTTTTCCCACATTGTGGGTTGTCTCTTCACACTGCTGGTTGTTTCTCTTGCTGTGCAGAAGCCTTTTAATAAGAAGAGATCCCACTTGTTGATTGTTTGTGCTAGTTCATGGGCAACTGAGGTTTTGTTCATAAAATCTTTTCCTACACCGATGTCTTCAAGGGTTCTACCCAACTTCTGTTCCAACTGGTTCAGAGTTTCTATTTTAATATTTAGATCTTTAATCCATTTTGATTTTAGTTTAGTGCATGGTGAGAGATATAGTTCTAGTTTTAATCTTTGGCAAGCTGAAGGCCAATTTTTCCAGCAACATTTATTAAAGAGGCTATCTTTCCTCCAGTGAGGGTGTTTGGCTCCTTTATTGAAGATGAGATGGCTGAGTGTGTCTGGCGTTGTTTCTGCATCTTCTAATCTGTTCCACTGGTCCTCAAGCCTGTTTCTTTGCCAGTACCATGCTGTTTTTATCACAGTAGCTATGTAGTATAGTTGCAGGTTGGGGATTGTGATACCCCCTGCCATGTCTCTGTTACTTAGAACTGCTTTTACTATTCTGGGCCTCTTCTTGTTCCAAATGAATTTTTGGATTGTTTTCTCAAGGTCCATGAAGTATGCTGCTGGGATCTCAATTGGAATTGCATTAAATCTATATAGCAGTTTTGGAAGTATGGCCATTTTCACTATATTAATCCTTCCTTCCCAGGAGCAGGGGATGTCTGTCCATTTTCTGATATCTTCTTCAATCTCTCTTTTTAGATTGGCATACTTTTCAGAGAAGAGGTCTTTGATTTCTTTCATTAGGTTGATTCCTAGGTATTTCAGTTTTTTGGATGCTATTGTGAAAGGAATTATTTGCCCTATTTCTCTCTCAGTGAGTCTGTTATTCATGTAGAGCAAAGCTATTGATTTTTGTGTGTTGACCTTCTATCCAGCTACTTAACTGAATTTGGTTATTAAGTCTAGAAGACTTTTGGTGGAGTTCTTTGGGTCTTCTATATAGAGTATCATGTCATCTGCAAATAATGACAATTTGACTTCTTCATTTCCTATCTTTATTCCTTTTATTTCTTTCTCTTGTCTAATTGCTGTGGCTAATGTTTCCAGAACTATATTGAACAAGAGTGGTGATAGTGGACATCCTTGTCTTGTTCCTGATTTTAGTGGGAAGGATTTCAGTTTTTGACCATTTAGTATGATATTGGCTGTTGGTTTTTCATAGGTGGCTTCTATCAGTTTGAGGTAGAGACCATCTATTCCAAACTTTATATGGTTTTTATCATAAATGCATGTTGGATTTTGTCAAATGCTTTTTCTGTATCTATGGAGATAATCATATGGTTTTTCTCCTTGGATCTATTGATATAGTGCATTACATTGATTGATTTGTGTATATTGAACCATCCCTGCATCCCTGGGATGAATCCCACTTGATCACGGTGTATGATCTTCTTGATGATCTTCTGCATTCTGTTTGCCAGTATCTTATTAAGGATATTTGCATCTATGTTCATTAGTGAGATTGGCCTATAGTTCTCCTTTTTGGTTGGGTCTTTCTCTGCTTATGCTTGCTTCCAGGAATGAATTTGGGAGTATTGCTTCCCTTTCAATTTCATTGAAGAGTTTAAACAGTAGTGGCAGCAGTTCCTCTCTAAATGTCTTGTAGAATTCAACAGTGAAGCCATCAGGGCCTGCCTGGGCTTTTCTTAGTTGATAAGTTTTTAATTATGTTTTCAATTTCATTGGTTGATATTGAGTTGTTCAGAATTTTTAGGTCTTCTTTGTTCAACTTTGGTAAATCATATGTATCTAGGAATCTGTCTACTTCTTCTGTGTTGTCCATCTTATTGGTGTATAGGTTCTGGAAGTAGGTATTGATGATCCTCTGGATTTCTGCTGGGTCTGTTGTAATTTCACCCTTTTCATTCCTAATTGCATGGATTTGGGACTTTTCTTTCCTTTTTCTGACAAGGTTGGCTAAGGGTTTTTCAATTTTATTGATTCTTTCGAAGAACCAACTCTTGGCTTCATTGATTTTTTGTATCACTCTCTTAGTCTCCATTGCATTGATTTCTCCTCTGATCTTTATAATTTCCTCCCTTGTATGAGCTCTGGGGTTGTCCTGTTCTTCTTTTTCTAGAAGCTTGAGTTTCAGCATCAGGTTGTTTAATTGGGCTTGTTCTGTTTTCCCAATACGCCTATTCACTGCTCTGAATTTCCCTTGTAAGACTGCTTTCATTGTGTCCCATAGATTCAGATATATTGTATTGCTATTGTCATTGAATTGAAGGATCTGTCTGATTTCTTCTTTAATTTCCTCTGTGACCCATTAGTTATTCAGAAGTGTGTTGTTAAATTTCCACGTGTTCATGAAATTTTTTGAGTTTCTTTTGCTATGGATCTCCAACTTCATTGCACTATGGTCTGATAATATACAGGGGATAACTTCAATTCCTTTGCTTTTACTTAAACATGTTCTATGTTTGAGTATGTGGCCTATTTTGGAGAATGACCCATGTGCAGCTGAGAAGAATGTGTATTCTGATTTTGTGGCGTGGAAGACTCTGTAAACATCTGTTAAATTCATTTGTTCAAGAGTTCTATTAAGTTCTAGTATTTCATTACTTATTTTTTGTCTAGTTGATCTATCTATTTGTGACAGTGGGGTGTTGAGGTCCCCCACTACAACTGTATTAGTGCATATATGACTTTTCATGTCTGTTAGTATGTGTTTTATATAGTTGGGTGCACTAGTGTTTGGTGCATAGATATTTATGATTGTCATCTCTTCCTCTTGGATTGTTCCCTTTACACGGATGTAGTGTCCTTCTTCATCTCTCTTAATCAGTGTAGGTTTGAAATCTACTTGATCTGCCAAGAGGATAGCTACTCTTGCTTTTTCTTGGGTTCCTGTCACATGGAGTATTTTTTTCCACCCTTTAACTTTCAGTCTATGAGTTTCCTTTTGAATTAAGTGTGTTTCTTTTATGCAGGATATTGTTGGATTTTGCTTCTTGACCCATTCTGCCAGTCTATTTCTTTTGATTGGTGAATTGAGACCATTAACATTGATGGGTATAACTGAAACATATTGACTTGTCATTGCCATGACTTTTTTTTGTTGGGTTCCCCCATTAACATTTAATTTCTTGTTGTGCCAGATGGGTTCATTCTGCTTTCCTTCCTGGGGTTGTGATGCTCAATGTCTGTTCCTAGGATATTGTGTAAAATTCTTTGGAGTGCTGGTTTGGTATTCACGAAGTTCCTAAGGTGCTCTTTGACATGAAAGTATCTTATTTCTCCATCCATTTTGAAAAAGAGTTTTGCAGGGTACATCAATCTGGGTTGGAGGCTGTTTTCTTTTAGGGCTTGGAATATGTCACTCCAAGGTCTTCTTGCCTTGATGGTTTGTGTTGAGAAGTCTGCTGTCATTCTGATGGGCTTTCCTTTGTATGTGATTTGTTTCTTTTCTCTAAATGCTTGTAGAACTTTGTTCTTCTGTTGAGTTTCTGGAATCGTAACAATTATATCCCTATGTGTAGATTTTTTTTGATCAAGGCTATTTGGAGTCCTATATGCCTCCCTTATCTGTATTTCAAGCTCTTTTCTCCTGCTTGGGAAGTTTCCTGCCATTATTTCTGTGAAGAGATTTTTTATGTCATCTGCACTCTCCTGTTTCTTCATTGACTCCAGTCAGTCTTATGTTATTCTTCTTTGCCTCATCTAGCAGCTGCTGGATTCATTTCTCATGTTCCCTTATAATTTTGAAGCAATTTTTCTTTTCCTCCTCATTAATTGCAATCTTATCTTCTATATCTGAAATTCTGTCCTCACCTTGGCTCATTCTGCTGTGTAGACTTTCAATGGAGTTTTTCATGTCCTGGAAATCTATTTGGATCTGTTTTATGGATTCCATTTGTTTCCTATGTTGGGATTCCATCATGTTCCTGAGCTCCTCTCTAGATTTATTAATCATGTCTTGCACTAGGGGTACAATTTCTCCTATTATCTGAGAAATTATTTCTGATTTCATTTTTTCCAAATCCCCTTTTGTTGCCAGTTCAGTGGGCCCAGGTGGTTGAGTATCAGAGTGTTCCATCTCATTTCCCTTTGGGGTTGCTGTAGATGATCTGGAAGTCTGGTTTTGAGAGTTATTTACATGTTTTCTCATTTCGACTGGGTGGGGGAGGGGGCTGTTAACGCCTACATGGATTACCTCCTCTGTGCTGGGAGAGGTGGGAAAGGGGCCAGGAGCAGCGGTAGGGCTGGTGGCCCAAAAGCCCTTTCCTGTGGACTGGGAGAAGCAGGAGGGATGGTGGCCAGTAACCCCCTTCCTCTGGTTCATGAGCAGTAGGATGGTGGCTCAGAAGCCCCTACCTCTGGGCTGGGAGCAGTGGGAGGGATGATGGCCCGAAAGCCCCTTCCTCTGGGCCAGGAGCGACAGGACAGAAGGTGGCCCAAAAGCCCTATCCCCTGGGCTGGGAGCAGTGGGAGGGACGGTGGCTGGGAAGCCCCTTCCTCTGGACCAGGAGCAGTGGGATGGCGGCTGTAAGGTAAAAGGGCCGAAGACCAAGACCAGACCAGGCCACAACAAGCCTTTATTAGGGGAATAGATCTGCCGGGCTGTCTCTGAACAAAGGAGAGACAAAAGCAATATGGCTGGGGCAGGGAGAGTCTTTTATAGAGACTGGGGTGGGGCTTGTAGGGGCTGAGGTGGGGTTGAGTGAGGTAGTGATCAGGGAGTGGAGGAGCCGGTGACGTCACTAGGTGGTAGGGGGTGAGCGAGTATTAGGTTACTCTCTAGGTGGGACCAGGGGCATGCTGGGAGGAAGGGTTTATTCTTTGGTGGGAGCAACCATCTTGGCATGACATCACACAGGGGAGGGGGCAAGGCACCATAGGAAGAGGGCAGCTACTATACATAATAGCTGCTGAGGTGGTGGGAGACCTATCATTCCAGGCTTTTGTTTTATGACAGTTGGGCGAAGGTCTCTTCTTCTGGAGCTGCTTCCTGCTGACCAGGGGCGAAGATTGGGGCTAGACCTGGATCTGATGAGGCCTGTGGCAAGTGGGGACCTCTTCTATTTGTCATACTGGCTGGTACCCTGCCATGATGAATTCTGTGACTGTCTGGTTGGTGAATGCCCTCATTCGTTCCTGCAAGAAATTTTGAAAACAGCGAACCAGACAGGGTCCGAAGAGTAAGATAAGGCAGATGGTGACCAATGGTCCTATCAGAGGAAGGAGCCAGGGCAGCCAACTACTTAGGGAAAAGAGATTTTCATTTACCCAATTGTTCATGCGTTGATCACTGTTTGAGGCCCTTTCAGTGAGCCTTTTTGCTGCATCTCATACTAAACCCGATTGATTTGTATAAAAACAACATTCCTCTCCTAGGAAAAGACATATACCACCCTTCTCTGCTGTAAGGAGATCTAGTCCCCTCCTATTTTGGAGAGTGACAGCCGCTAAGGAATCTAGTTGGTTCTGTAAAGTTGTGATTGATCTAGCTATTTCTTTAAGGCTGTCACTTAGCTCTTTAGAGAGAGTTTGGAATTGAGTTAGTGAGGTAGCTAGGCCCCCTACTCCTGTCCCTAAAGCAGCAGTAATGCCTAGTCCTACAAGTAAGGGTATTAATTGGACAGCTCGTTTGTGTCTGACCTGTGTTTTTGTTGGCACTGATAAAGTTTGATTGTTGGGGGCTATATCAATGTTAGGGCTGAGGTAAACTAGAGTGCAAGTCCCTGTCCAGTTAGTTGGCAGGCACAGGTGGGCCGAAGTTCCACAAAGGAAGAAGATCCCTTGACTGGGCAAACAGAATTGGTTGTGTATGTCGAAAAGATGTGTGAGTTTGTTATTCTCCATTTCCCATATTCCTAGTGTTCCTGCCAGCACAGCACCTGTTAAGGGTTGAAAAGGTCTTTGGCGTGAGATTTGTTGGGCATTGTTGGTCTTATTTTCCCATTGGAGGAAGAATCTCCTGGTATCTACCAGAAGCCATTCTGGAGAATGGTTAAATGTTGGAATAAGGAGGCATTCTGAGACTGAGGGGGCTGTGTTGCAAGGAGTCCAGGGATGTATAGTCATGCAGAGCATATGTCGACCATTGCAAAACCCAGAATCTTTGTTGAGAAGACCCTGTGTCATAATTTTTGGAGCCCCAGTGAAGCAGACAGGCTGAACAAAGGGGGCATTTTGGGTGACCTTGTAGTTAGTATGACCTGATGGGGCCTGTAATTGTAATGTGTAATTACACTTCCAAGAGGGAAGGTGTCCCAACATGGAGCCCTTGGACAAGTTACGCTGAAAACAAAGTGGGGCCTGAAAGCTCAAGATGATGTTACCAGCTATAGGTCCGAGTATAGGCTTTTCCTTACTCTCATATAGAGACAGGTTAGCCATGTAAGATTGAAGGAGTTGGGCTGCACGACCTGTTTGTGTTCTTCTTGTCATATCAGTGATGCGAAAGTTGGTGAGGGACTGTTTATTAAATAACTGTAAAGGGCTTCCCATCTTATATTGAGGATGGTAAGTAAGACTGGTTGTAGCCCAGACTTTTGCAGGTACCGGGATGGCTGTATAAGAAGCAGTGGATAGGGACATACAGAGCCAACAGTTACTGGCTAGAGATGGGTTGAATTGATTTAATAGAGAGTGAGTTAGCTGGAGCATGTTATCTAGATAGTGTGGAAGTGAGGAGTGAGTCAATTGGAGGTCATTGTATATGTGTGTAGGGTTGACGGGTAAGGGTGGGGCCATGGAAACTGCATGTAGAGGAAAGAGGAAGATGGAGATGAGGGCACTTAGGAGAATTGTGATGTGGATCCCGTAGTGTATGATGGAATGGTGAAGAGTCTTGTCAAAGGGAAGGAGAGAGGAGTGAAGAAACATTTTGTGTATTTGTGAGGACAAATAAGAATACTGGGAAGGGCAATAATTAGGTAATAGGTTACCGTGAGAGAAAAAAACTTGTGAGGGAGCCCTAATGACAGCTGTTAGTCACCCTTGATAAATTACTGTAGACAACCAATAATACTAATGAGCGTAATGATGAGGTAGTATATTGCTGCCAGAATACATTTGTCTATGGTTTTCCAGTCTCTTGGGGCAGTGGCAGTGAGCCCAATCCCAAAGAGAAGGCCCAAAAGAATTAATAAGAGAAGGCTGAGGATATCTGTAGGTGACCCTGTGTATATGGAATCACAATACCCCATGGGTCCCCTAACAAAGGGGAATGTCTTGAGGCAGATGAAGGTGTGTGTACAAACAGCAAATGAGGAGAAAAGAAAAGAGCTCTATCTCAAAACATGAAAAATCAGCTAGTGCTCCCTGTAACCAGAGGTCTGTTACCCACTGGAGGATTGTCTCAGGGATGTCATCCTGTGGGCAGCACCAAGCGACATTTTCCAGAGCACACTCAAGGAAGGCCCGAAACTGCTGCTGTAAGAGGATGTGCATCCGTATTACCTAGGAAAGTCAATTGGATTTTGAGCCGATAAAGTTAGAGATGTCAATGAGAGAGAGAGAGGTTAACTTTCCTCTGGAATCTGTGTGAGAGTACGGAATAATCTGAGTTTAGTAGGTCCTGTGAAAATGGAGGAGTATCTGGCAGTGTTAGATTGTTGTTCAGGCTGTTTTATCTGGGAATCTGGAGGAGCCTTTTTTATCCTGGAAAGACGGAACCAGGGGACTCTTTCCTGGAGTTTTACCGCAGTAGGAGTTATTAATGAAACAGTGAAAGGTCCCTCCCAAGGTGGCTGGAGGGGTCTTGGGGACAGGGTCTTGAGATATACCTGGTCACCTGGAGAAAGAGGAGGAGGATGTAGAATACCTGACGAGTCCGGAAAGGGGAGAGTTTGGTTAGCCAGAGTTTGAAGGAGACGACGGGCATAGTTAAGTGTTGGGATATAATCATCAAGTGCTGGTGATGGGTCTGGTAAGTTAGAAAACAAGAGAGGTCGTCCATACATCAACTCAAAGGGGGTTAAATTTAATGGTTTTCGTGGTGTCGAGCGAAGCCTCATGAGAGCTAAAGGGAGGAGGGTAATCCAATTTTGTTTGAGCTCTATTGAGAGTTTAGTTAGCTGAATTTTAATTAACCCATTGGCTCGTTCTACCTTGCCTGATGATTGAGGTCGATATGGGATGTGTAGTTTCCACTGTATATTGAGTGTCCCTGTTACCTGTCGGGTGATCTGAGAGATGAAGGCAGGTCCATTGTCTGATTGAATGGACCGTGGAAGGCCAAATCGAGGAATGATTTCTGTTAGGAGCACATGAACTACAGCAGCTGCTCCTTCCGACCTGCAGGGAAAGGCCTCTATCCACCCCGTGAAAGTATCTACCAAGGTTAGGAGATATTTAACCTTTTTTACAGGTGGCATATGTGTGAAATCAATTTGCCAATCTTCTCCTGGTAGTTGTCCCCTGGACTGGTGAGTCTTTGTGCGTGTTTGAAAGCCACCTTGGGGACTGGTGGTTGAGCAAATGGGACAGGCCTGTGTTATTGTCTGTGTGTGTGATGCTAAGGATGGGTGGTATAGAAAAGGCCTGAGAAGGTGCAGGAGGGGTTGGGTTCCTATATGGAGTGAGTTATGTATGTCAGTGAGGAGAGGAATTATTTGATCATCAGGTATGACATGGCGTCCCCGATATAGAAGCCAATCATTTCTTAGTGTAGCACCCTTTTTCATGTATTTGGACTTTTCCTGAGGAGAGTAGTTAGGTTTTAAGGGTGGAATGATTAACAACTGGTTTTGGCTTTGGGGAACACATTGTTGTGCCATATTGCGGGCAGTTTGATCTGCTCTGTTGTTTCCCTGAGCTATAGGAGAGGAAGATGATTGATGTCCTTTACAATGAATGACCCCCACTTGTGTTGGGAGGGTGGCCGCTTGGAGAAGGGCATGTATTAGACGTCCATTAATAATGGGTGTCCCTTTTGTGGTCATAAAGCCTCTTTCTCTCCAAGTGGAGTTATGAGAGTGTAGGATGTGGTATGCATATTTGGAGTCAGTATAAATATTGCCTCGCCTGTTGTGAGCTAGAGTAAGAGCTCGGATGAGTGCAATTAATTCTGCTTGTTGAGAGGTAGTGTTGTGTGGGAGTGTGTTAGCCTCAATGGTCTGTGTGAAAGAAACTATTGCATATCCTGTCCCCTTCTGGCCAGGCACATGGGTGGAAATTGAGCTGCCATCAATAAACCATGTGAATTCTGGGTCTGAGATAGCCTCTGAGGAGACATTAGGGAGAGAGGGAAGGAGGTTTTCAATTGTTTCTGTGCATGAGTGGGAGAGTGTCTGAACAGGCTCAGGAAGGAGAGTGGCTGGGTTAAGGGAGGGGCAGGGCTGAAGAGAGAAAGATGGGTTTTCTATAAAAGTGGTATGGAAGAGCTGTAGCCTAGAGGGGGACAGGTGTGAGAGGCTATAATGAGTGAGTAAGTCCTGTAGGCGGTGGGGTGACTTCACTGTTGTTGGTTGGCCAAAGGTAAGTTTGGAACTTTCTTGGGCTAAGAGGGAAGCAGCCGCCAGAGCACGTAAACATGTAGGCCAGCCTCGGACTGTGTAATCAAGCTGTTTAGACAGGTAGGCAACTGGAACAAAGTGTGATGCTATGTTTTGTCCCAGAACTCCCAAAGCCAATCCTGTTCATTCAGTGACATACAGAATGAATGGCTTTTGAAGATCTGGGAGAGCCAGTGCTGGGGCAGAGAGGATAGCAGCCTGAAGCCTGAGAAATGGTCCCTTGATAGAAGTATTATTTATAGGTTCATTTGGGTCTCCCTTGGAAGCATCATACAGGGGTTTAGCAAGTAGACTGAAGTTTGCTATCCATAAGCGGAGAAAGCCTGCGAGCCCCAGGAAAGACAGGATCTCAGCCTTGGAGGAGGGGATGGGGAGGTCCCGAATAAGTTGTTTACGGTCCAAGGTGATCTCTCGTTGCTGATATGAGATCTTAACCCCAAGGTATTGTACTGTGAGTTGGGAGAGTTGGGCCTTGTCCCTAGAGACTCGGTACCCCTTTTTATATAAGAAGTTAAGTAATGAGGCCGTGTGTTGTTGAGAGAGTGTGAAGGTGGGGCTGCACAAAAGTAAGTCATCTACATATTGGAGCAGCTTAGAGGGAGACAGGTTTAACTTTAAGAGGTCAGTAGCCAAGGCCTGTCCAAAGAGGTATGGACTATCCCGGAAACCCTGTGGAAGAACTGTCCAAGTAAGTTGTTGAGAGTGTCCTGTATCAGGGTCAGTCCATGTGAAAGCAAAAAGATTTTGTGAGTTGGGGTGTAGGGAGATGGTGAAAAAGGCATCTTTGAGGTCTAGAACCATGAAATAATGTGAAGAGGAGGGGATATGGGACAGTAATGTGTAGGGGTTGGGAACAACAGGGTGTAAAGGAAGTACGGCAGAATTGATGGCTCTTAAGTCTTGTACTAATCTGTAGGAACCATTTGTTTTTAAAACTGGAAGGATAGGAGTGTTGTAGGGGGAGTGAGTTGGTCTGAGAAGTCCCTTGTTGAGTAGACTGGTAATTACAGACTTTAATCCTTTTAAATGTTTTAATGCTAAAGGGTATTGGGGAACATTTGGAAATTGAGTAATATCTTTGAGAGAGATCTGAATGGGAGGGTGATGTTTAGCCACAGAAGGGGTAGAGGTGTCCCAGACTGAGGGGTCAATATAAAGCTCCCTAGGAGAAGGTGAAGTTAGATTGGGAGTTGAATCTGTCAGGGGGGCAGCCAGGAGCAGCAGAATACTGGTAGGGTCTAAATTGGCTGAGTGAAGGGTGAGTGAAGCCCTAAATTTAGTTAAAATATCTCTCCCCAAGATGGGGGTAGGGCAGCTAGGAATAACCAAGAAACTATGTGAAAATGTACTGCCCAGCAGAGAACAAGCTAGGGGTGGTGTACTTAGTGGGCTTGAGTGTATTCCCTGAACTCCCACGATAGTTACCGTGGAGGGATGTGTAGGACCTGAGTACTGTGGTAAGGCCGAATAGGTAGCCCCCATATCAAGTAAAAATGAAATAGGCCTACCTGAGATGCTGACAGTTACCCTGGGCTCATTGAGAGTGATGGCCGTGGGGGCTGTAGATGACCCTGGGCACCATCAATCCTCCGTTGCCAGGCCGATGAGCTCTGACAGAGATGTCTCCACACCTGCTGACTGGGTTTGAGGAGGGGATGGCCTCTTACCTCTTTGGCGAAGGGGACAGTCAACCCTCCAGTGACCCATCTGCTTGCAGTCGGGACAAGGGCCAGGCGGTGGCTTGGGATTGGGACATTCTCTAGCCCAGTGTCCAGTCTGATTACACTTAAAACAGGCCCCAGGAGGCCCATCACGAGTAAACGTCCTTTTGCAGGATGGTGGTTTACCCTGTAGGGCTGCTGCCAGCATCTGGTAATTGGCCACTTTTTGTTGTTTTGCTTGTTCCTCACGGTGATTGAACACCTTAAAAGCAACATTGAGGAGCTCAGTTTGTGTGGCCTGGGGGCCCTCCTCAACCCTTTTTAGTTTTCTCCTGATGTCAGGGGCAGACTGTGAAATAAAATGGGTGTTAATAACAATCATGCCTGCCTGAGAGGTGGGATCAATTTTGGTATATTTTTGAAGAGCATCAGCCAACCTAGAAAGAAACTGTGCTGGATTTTCTTGGGGTCCCTGAGTTATTTCCCTAATTTTATCAAAATTAACTGTCTTTTGTGAAATTCTCTTTAAGCCTTCTCTGAGACAAACAATCATGTAGTCTCGGAGATCTCTGCCTGGGTCTCCATCCTGGTAAGTCCAATCAGGTTGAGTATCTGGCACTGCCTGGGTACCCACTAGTTTAGTTGGATCTGTGGCATGAAAATCATCTGCTGCTGCCTGGGCTGCCCTCCAGACCCTCTGGCGTTCCTCTGGGGAGAGAGTAGTTGAAAGAATTGTATAAATATCTCGCCAGGTCATATCATAAGACTGAGTAAGGTAGCGAAATTCTTTGATATAAACATCGGGATCAGAGAAAAAGGAGCCTAGGCGTTTTTCAATTTGAGAAAGGTCAGAGAAAGAGAAGGGAACATGTACTCTAACAATGCCCTCAGTCCCGGCTACCTCTCGGAGGGGCATCTGTGTGGCCAGGGCTAAAGGTGGAAGGGTGGGATAGTGAGAACGGGTGTGGGGTGGGGAGATGTGAGGTGTAGGGGATGGGGTAGGAGGAGGTAAAGGAGGGTCACAAGAGGGTGGAGGAGGGTCACAAGATGGCGGGGGAGAAGAAGGAGACAAAGGAGAGGTACAAGATGGCGGAGGAGGAGGGTCACAAGATGGTGGAGGAGAAGGGCCATGTGGTGAGGTGGAAGGAGACAAAGAAGAGGTACAAGATGGTGGAGGAGAAGAAGCACGGGATGAGGTATAAGAAGAATTTGGGGGTTTATAAGGTGGGGGAAGTGTTAGTGGTGAGTGATCAGCTGGATCAAATGAGTCAGAATCAGAAAGAGTGGAATCGGGAAGGATGGACTGTGAGGCTTGGGCTAGGAGTACTTGAGAAGGAGAACAGGATTGACAGAGGGAGGGCCGAGAGCATAGGTAGAAAAAGGCTTGTATGTAGGGGATTTCTGACCATTTGCCATTGCGTTGACAGAAGTTGTGTAAATTGTGTAGTATATTAAAATCAAAAGTGCCATTTTCAGGCCATTGAAACCCATTATCTAATTTATACTGAGGCCAAACCTGATTACAATAGAAAACAAGTCTTTTTGGCTTAAAGTCTGGTCCCAACAATCCGAGGGGTTTAAGTTGTGCCAGGAGGCAGCCCAGAGGCATTGAGGGAAGGGGTTTGGATTGTTGGGCTCCTATGTTAGGGTGGGTGAGGAGGAGACAGCCCCCTGGGAGAGGGACAAAGGGGAGAAGCGTCCTTGTCTCCTTTGACAATCTCTGAGTTAGTCTCCCAGAGGGAGAGAATGAGAGGAGCCGGGTCGATGGGACGTCTCTCAGGGGCACGGTCCTGGACCCAGGGCCCGTGGGGGTTTCTCTGACCAGGTGCTTGGATTTCTGAGAAGTCCCCAAAGGGAGAGAAAATGAGACAGAGAACCCAACGAGAGGGAGGCTGAACTGCCTACTCACCCAGAGATTGGTGACCGGTGTGGATGTGTAGTGTCAGCAATGGCAAAGGTAGAAAGCCCTGGCAGGTCCTGGCAACGGCAGATAGGGTTGGTCCGATGGAGATGGCCAAAAAGGCCAATCAACCCCGTCCTGCGGGGGATCGTCCATTAATGGACCATCTACCATCCGAGTCACGGCACCAGAAATGTCAGGTAAAAGGGCCGAAGACCAAGACCAGACCAGGCCACAACAAGCCTTTATTAGGGGAATAGATCTGCCGGGCTGTCTCTGAACAAAGGAGAGACAAAAGCAATATGGCTGGGGCAGGGAAAGTCTTTTATAGAGACTGGGGTGGGGCTTGTAGGGGCTGAGGTGGGGTTGAGTGAGGTAGTGATCAGGGAGTGGAGGAGCCGGTGACGTCACTAGGTGGTAGGGGGTGAGCGAGTATTAGGTTACTCTCTAGGTGGGACCAGGGGCATGCTGGGAGGAAGGGTTTATTCTTTGGTGGGAGCAACCATCTTGGCATGACATCACACAGGGGAGGGGGCAAGGCACCATAGGAAGAGGGCAGCTACTATACATAATAGCTGCTGAGGTAGTGGAAGACCTATCAGTGGCTCAGAAGCCCCTACCTCTGGGCCAGGAGCAGCGGGACTCAGGACCGTTTTCTGGTGGTCCAGTGTCCTCAGCTTCTTTGTAGTGTGGAACCAGGTGGCTGTATAGAGGAGCGGGGGTGGGGGTCCAGTGGATTGTTGCCGGGGTGTGGGCTGATTCGGTGTGTTCCACGTGACTCAGGACCCTGGTAGGGCATGCACAGACCTGCCTGTCTGCAGTGGGCTGATTCAGCGTGTTCCACGCTACCCCAATACATTTCTGTTATTTATAAGACACTCAGTTTATGCAGCCAGACAGTCTAGTACATATCAATTCATCCTTAAATTTAAAAAAATTACCTTACTTTCATAACCATTTTTTTCTTCCCTTTCTCTTAGAGAAAATCAAGAGTCTTGCTTCATTTTGAAGCTTTTCTTGCACAATAACAGTATCTCCCATACTCTGCACCTGCTTCATCACCTTCATTTTTAGGTACATTGTCTTCTACTTCAAGTTCTTTCTCTCTAGATCTTTCTTTCAGGAGACATCACATAAACTCTGGATTCCATCTTAAAAACATTTAAAAATCCCTTACCTGACTCTATGTCTCTGTCATACCCTCTTCTTACAGCTAAACTATCAAAAATTGTTGTATGTATGGATTCTATTTTTTACCTCCTTTTATTCTGCAATTTTCTTCAGTCAGTTTTTTCTCCCTATCACTTTTTACCATAATTCAATGTTATATCCCCACGGTATCACCGAAGGTACCTGTTGAGTTTATCTCAAACCAGAGTAAGGAAGAACTCTGCCTCCAGACTTAACAGCATCTCAAAGGGCAGACAAGAATTTAGTATTGACACTTTATAGAGTGAGATAAGTCCATCTTTCCATATGAAGACTGTGAGAATTAAGTAAACCCCACAATATAATAGAATCAAGAAACACAGCAAGGCAAGCTTTGACAGTAATGGATTCAAAAATTCTTGGAGTATTATTCATTCTAAGTTTTATTAAAGAATTGATAGACCTTTGAATAAATTCATTATATGAACAATAAAGTTATTTGCATCTTCTATCATCTTGGGAAAAGTTTCTTTGTACAGTAAAGCTATGTTGTTGAAGTGAGTGAAATATTAGAGTCATATTAATACAGGCAGTTAGCTATGTAGAAGGCTTAAATTTTCAGTTAACTTTATTGAAGTGTCATTTGACCTTCACATTGCCAAGTACAGCAGATATTGCCTTATCTCCTCCACAGCATCACATCTTTAAACTCAGTTATCTATCACTTCACAGAAAACTTCATCTTTGGACCTTCAGGGTAATTCCTCCTGTCAGGACATTCTCCTTATTGTCCTTTTGTCTATTAGCTAGACAATCTCATCATGGTTCTTAGATTCATTTTCTCCATCTGACCTCTTGATATGGGAGTCCTTCTGACTCAGTCCTGGGACCATTACTCTCCCATGCATGCAAGCTTCCCCTGAGTGATATTATCTATTTTGGTCACTTTAATAAAGCCTAGATGATAATGACACCTGAATTGATGTCCAGGGTTATAGCAACAAAACCAATTGAATTATTGACATTTCTTCATTTTCATTCTAGAGTTTTCTTGTACTTCATGATGATCAAAGAATTAGTGAATTCAAATTGTTTCTTGCACAAATTTTTATAATCTCAGCATATTTTAGTACAATGTGCTCACAAGCCACAACCTTAAACCAACTCCAAGAGACATGATCACATCGTATTCTTCTACTGAGAGTGATAAGTAATGCCTTCTGCCTACTGACAATTTCTCCTGACCTTTCATGCCCTGACACACCTGAGTTCATGCTATAAGTTTATTGCTAAATTCTTTGAAGAATAATTCTATCTTGCAGCCTCAAATTTCTCATTTCTCATTTTCTTTTAAACTACCGCAATCAATTTATATCCTTACCAATCTACTGAAAATATATGGAAAATTCTAGTAAATATCAACAGTGACATTTTCCTCGGTAGATCCATTAGATATGTTTCACTCACTTTCTTACTTAATGACTTGGAATTACTTGGTCATATTGGAAACTCACTCTTTTTGAAAAACTCTCATTTTTCGTCCTTTTACATTACCCTCTCTAGGTACTTATCCTCTCCTTGGTGGGTAGCCTTTGCCTAGCTGGATGCTAAATGTTGATTTTCCATGAGGCTCTTTTGCTCTCTCCTTTTTCTAAATTTCCATCACTTTTTCTGACATTGTGTTTTGTCTTGTAGCTTCAACCATAGCCATTGCAATGGTTCTCAAATCTCCATCTCTAGCTATGAGAGTTCACTGACATTAAACTCATAATTTCAACTCTTTGCCAGATAAACTGTCTAATAGTCACAGAGACATTTCTGACTCAAAATGTCTCAACTAAATTAATTGTTTTATTCTCTTTTAAAACCTAAAACCAACTCCTTTTCTTGTTATCTTTATATTACATAATGATTTTATATTTGACTTCTCCCACCCATCTGGAAAGGCCAAAATCACTGTCAACCATCTCATCTTCTTCCTCAGCTGTCATTTGAGAAACAGTCAAGTCCCATAAAAATATTTTAGAACTATTTTAGAATATTTCCCTCTGTCTTTTCTAACAAATTTTATCATTAACTATCTTGTTTCTTACCTGGGTGATTTTGATCACCTTTAACTGTTCTCTCTTGCTTTTTGCTTATTGCTTTTTATGACCAGTCCTTTACTCTACTTGCTACTTATAAAACACAAATTTGCACTTCAAATTCCTTCACTAAAACACCTTTGAGGTAGGGCCAGGTATGTAGCTCAGTGGTTCCGCCACCTGCTTTGCAAGTGCAAGGCCCCGAGTTCAATCCCCAGTAACCCCCCAAGAAAAACACCTTTGAGGGCTCCCAGCCTAAGTTCTTGACTGCCTAGCTTTACGGTACTTCTATAGATTTATTTCTGACCACTCCTCTCCTGACACACCCTCATCAATAGATATGTTTGGAATTATTCTTTGAACTTGGCATATAAACTAATGTCTATGCATTTTGCTCACTTTTTTGTTCTTTTTTTTCTTTTTTTTTTTTTTTGCTTCTTAAATACCCCTTTGCTCCTTGTTAGTTTCATAAACTCCCACTCATATTCAGAAGCTAAACTAATATGTGTCCTCTAGGAGTTATTCCCAATCCTTCAACATGCCTGGCTTCCCCCTATTTTATTGCTCCAGTGAAAAATTTTCCTTTAGGATAGTCCCAGTTTCATTTCATTGGAAATATTTATTTGCATATTTCTATTCCTTATTGACTGGGAGCTCTTATGTTCTGCAGTATTCTTATGGGATATATTGGAGTTCAATGAATGCAAGATAGGTGAATTTAAAGTTAAAATATGAAAAAAAAATATGACAGGGCTGGGGATTTAGCTCACTGGTGCCACTGCCTCCCTCGCAATTGCAAGGTCCCAAGTTCGATCCCTGGTATAAAAAAAAATTATGACATTAAAGTTAATATATGTGTCATAGTTAAGAAGCCAAAACTTAGAGATACATATACCACATCTCAAAACTACAGTGAGTATTTTTATAATGTTATTATAAGGAATAGTGAATCAATGCATATCTTTAAGCAGAAATATAATTATTATTGTGTCAATTATTTCAGCATATGATTGATAGACTAGAAGAGGTTTGGAAGAGAAAGACAACTTGATTGATATATAAGCAAAAAAATTTAATTATTCAAAATATACAAGGACAACAACCAGGTTTCTTGAAAAAAAAAGGCCTTTTGTGGACATATTCACATACACAACTGACCTCATCTGGGTCATGTGTATGGTTGGAATGAGTTGTTACTGTGTTCACCAAAGGATGATAAGTGAATGGTTGGGTGCATGGGTCCTGTCCAGGGATATTTTAGTGTCTAAAACTTGCTTGTTAGTCTGTTAAACATAGCAGAATAAATAGGAAAGAATGGGTCAAATATTCCATGTGTCTTTAGAGCACCAGAAAAAAGTCATCTAAACATGATTATAGGTGAGGATTAGACAGCTGGACACCAAATCATGCATTCAACAATCGCTTGCTTATATTTCAGAAAGCAAAACTTTAAATGAACACCAAATGAAAATAAGAAGCTTCACATTTTTATCTCATGATAATCCAAATGGAAATGTAGAGTTATTTTCTGTATGCCTCTTTCTGACAGGAAAGGCTTTGGAGAAATGAAATCAAGTCATAACTGACAATTTTGGTAAATCTGCATGCCTCATAAGAATCCATTCATAAAATCTAGAGTCTTTCTAAAAGATGATGATTTTATACTCCCTTCTTAAAATCACTTTTATTGGAGATCTATTAATTTTCTGAATTGCATTTAACTTTATGATTTAAGATATGAGCATGAAGTTTTTGAATGCAAATATGTATATAATATGTAGACATAAAAGGTCAGTTTGGGTTTACATATAAAGCTTAAATGAAAACATTAGACTCATAAGCATGCATAGTTTAATAGATGTAAGAGCCTTTGGAAATTATCAAGCTCCTGTAGTTCCTATTCAGAGAAATGAAGGTGTAGGTGTGCAATAACTAAAAATAAAAAGGTAGAGCTTGATCCAAAGACAATTAAATGAAGGAGAATATATCTCCAGGAGAACTCAGGGTGGAATTCCTGAAGGCACAGGCCTGTGGGTTGTTAACCTAAGGATAGAGAAGGAGTTAGAAGGAATGAATAGGAATAAGAAGTTTTAAAGCATTTGATTTTTTAAGAGAAAAGGCAATGTGAATATCTAAATACTACATGGGTTTCTTTACCCACCATGTCTTTTCCACCTGACACATTTGTAGGTAAAATGTTTTCTCTCCCATATTTCCCGGGTGCATCAATGGAATGCACATGAGACTTAATACAAGGGCTACATACATCCACGAAAATCATCTGGAATCCTCTGATTTGTGCTTGGTAACAGTGAAATAGGGGACAGAGAAGAAGATTAGGGACGAATTTACCAGACTCTCAACTGGGGGAACTTTTATAACTTAAAGGAAACACCTTGAATTATGGTGGAACGCAAAGGGGAAAGAGGCATGCAAAGTAACTTCAGTGCAGTGACACCCCTTCAGCCTTATTGGATTATTGATTTTTTTTGTCATCTTAGTTTATTTTGAGAAGGTGTCTTAAGCCCATGGTCATATGTGAGAGGGCAGGAAGTGCTATTTATTTTAAATAATAAAAAAATACACGTGAAAATTTATGTATAATATGGCATGGGACTTATTCCATTATAAAAAGTACCAGAAGACTTGTCACACTAAACTGTATTTGAACCTCAAAGAACGTGGAATTAATTTACATTTCATTATAGGCTAGTAATTCCCTCTGCACAATATAAGGTGGTTCCAGAATGAACAAACTATATTCTTGCTGCTGCAGAATCTTGTGAGCAGCAATCCTAAAATTCCAAGCAGAAAGTTCAAACTTGAATTGTTTAATCAATAAGAACCTTTCTCTGTACCTTTGGAAAGAACCATCATTCTACAAATAGGAATATTTCAAAATCAAATTGCAGGCTACTTCTTTCCATCAGAGTGGCAGGGTTTGCTTAAAATCCAATGACAAAAACAACAATGGGTTGCTATATATACTAATTCACCATTTGATAATTCTTTAATTAGCAAAGTTTAAAATATCTGTGACAGTAAAATAATAATAATTTGTTCATATTATATATATTTTATAATAATAATTATTATAAACAACCACACAGCATTTATGTTCCTTACCTTGTAATTGCCTATGATACTACATCAATGGCAAAGTACTGAGTCTTATCTAATAATTTTTCTTTTAAGAGTTTTCTGTGTGTTCAGAGCTTTCCTTGATCTTTCTAAGTTTCCTCAGTATATCTAGGCTTAGAGTTTTCCTAAACAAAGTAGATTCTCCAAAACAAGTTGTGATATTCTAGATTGTAGTTAGTGATAACTGGTAAGATAAACTATTGATTGTCATTTTCTGTTATACAGCTTAAGCAAATGACCTAAGAAAATATGTTTTCATGTAGCTCTTTCACCACAGCATCCTGGAATGCATTGTTTTTAACCAAGCTCTTAAGGGTTGTAACCCGCTTCTTAAAGCAATTTGACTTGGGACATTTGTGTAAAAATCTTTGTCTTTCTATAAGTGGTCTCAATTCAGATGTTTGCACTCTCAAATGTGGAACTGAGAATTGTCCTATTCACTGAGTGACATTTTACTAAAAGCAACCATTTCAATCCTACTGAATTCAATTTGATTGTGAGCCTCAATTCAAAGTCTCCAAAGGGTGGCTCTTCAGCCTCAGCAGCAGTGCTTAATGTCTGAGACCAGTTGATATTAAGATGTCGCTTTATGTGGCAAATTGTGTTCTCCAAAGATAGCTAAGAAGTCCCATCTCATGAGCTATTCACCCATGTAACCAAGACCCTTGTCCCCTGGGAGTGGAGTCTATAACCTTTCTCTTGGTGGGTTGGAACTAAACAGTGTGTGGCAGAAGTGTTGCTGTGTGAATCTGAGAGTATGTTAGGAAATGGCTGCAGCATCTCTCTTGGAATTCTCATCGTGGTACCCAGAGAGCCTTACTTCTCTAAGGTCACCAAATTACAAGGTCACCCAAACACGCTCATTCAGAGAGCATATGGGAAAGTCCTGAGGCCTCCTGTGGAGGGGAGAGCTGGCTACCCTCCTACTGTCCCAGCTACCTACTTCTGCAGCCCTGGCCCCTTTCTGACAATAACCACATGAAAGGCCATAAAGCACTATAGAAGCATGGTAAGAAAAGACTCAGTTACTTCTGTTGAAGGGAGATCAGAAGGAGAAATCAAAGACTCATAAATCATCCCAGAGTACAGTAATGAACTAATCAATTATGCCATTGGTACAAGATAACTTGTGCTAGAATTTACCCACACTACCATAACCTGGGACTCACCTAGTTGCTTTCCCTGGGAAGAAGAGAGAGAGATAAAAATTCTGTAAGTTAGGATTTATGCAAGAGGTAAAATCAAGGATAAAAGGTTAAAAGGTATTATTTGAGAATCTAGGTAGTAAGAGCCCATGTAAGAAGAATTCTTAACATTTTACTATCTTTTCTATACTATGAACACACATTTTAAAATAAAATATAAAATTAAAATTATAAGTGATTTCATTTGGCTTCCTACACTCAGAGAAACACTTGTAAATAGAAGTCTCACTTGCTGACAGTATAAGCACTTGTAAATAGAAGTCACACTTGCTGACACTATAATACACTATAGGCAGTTTAGGCAATAATCCTTTTAAGCAAGATTTTAAACATTATATTGAACAAAGCGATGGCATTTGATTACTACTTTGATAAGTAAAGAAGCACTAAACAGCTGTCTACATAGAAGCTAATACAAGGTTTTTATCAGTTGTTTAGTATATTTACTATAAATATATACTCAGAAACTAGGTAAATAATCATGGAATCTTCATACTGTTTTGAAACTGAAAAGTGCAAAACTTCCATCTTTGTGTTTTTTAAGATTCATTGGCAGTGCTAGGTCATTGTATTTCCATATAGGATCAGTTCATCAATTTACACACACACACACAAAAGCTAGTAGGTCAGCACTGAGTGCATTGAATTATAGATTAATTTGAAAATAAACTGCTATTTTAAAATACTGTCTGATTCATGCAATGCTTTTTCATTTATTTAAATTCTTTCAACCATGCTTTATAGTTTATAGTGCACAAGTTTGGGGGTAAAATTTATCTGAGTATTTTATTACAAACTGAATTGTTTTACTAATTTTATTTTCAGATTGTTTAGTGCTAGAGCATAGGTATACCATTGATTTTTTTTATTGATCTTCTATGATGCAATGCTGCTGAACTTATTAACTCTAGTAGGCACAGCCCTTGCAAGGACATCATGTGGACTTCACAGTTTCCTCCAGTTTTTGGGAAGCTCCTGTTTGCCCAGCTGGCACAACAGCCTAGGGCAGCTGAGATAGCAAACAGCTGCTCTGATTGTTTGCCTCAAAGCCTTGAGGATAAAGTTGTCCTGGAAAGAGAGTGCTGAATCAAGTCCTGTAACAGTAACAGAGTTTATCTAGGAAACCATGAGAAGGGTAAACTTATAAAGATGCACTGCAGAGGGGTCTTTTTAGGGTTTCACACCGCATCTGCTCCTTTGGTGACTGTGTGGCTGCTAGTGTTCAAGGTTGGCAAGCACAGGGGAGGAGCCTGCGATCCATACCTGGGTTTAGCAATATTCTTGAATAAACAGTTCTTATCCTGTTCCAAAGCTTTAGCTAATTTCCAGATTTCTGAAACATTAGCTTTGTCTTGTTCCCTATCCTCTGTTGCTCTCAAGAGGGAGTGTATTGGCTGAGGTCTTCGCTCTTGTATTCAGAAATCTTTCTTCCCTACCGGCTTTTAAGGCAAAATTGCTTATCAATAATGGAACACAGGACATATGATATATTGAGCCCTCATTTTTTTCATTTAAAAGGATATTAGACAATTATTAAATATATTTTCCACAATATGAAACATACATACATATAATTTTACACACTTCTTCCTTTGACTATTACTTCTGTTTACTTCTAATCATAGCCCTTCATGATAATAACCATTGATTTTGCTTTCTCTTAAAAATGTTGATAGGCAATTAAGAAAACATAAAACAGAATTTTAAGCCACTTGCAGTGGAGTGTGCCTGTAATCCCAGAACTTGAGGGTGGCTGAGGCAGGAGGATGGCAAGTTCAAGACCCAACTCTTCAAGAGCCTGTATAAAAATAAAATGTAAAAAGGACTCTGTGGTAGAGCATCCCTGGGTTTGGTCCCTGGTAACACACACACACACACACACACACACACACAGAGAATTTTAAAGGGATCATGTCAGTATGTAACAGAAGTCACTGTGTTAGTTTAAAATGAGAGCAAAGAGATACATATAAGATTTTCTTAGAAAAAAGACCATCATTTAAACAAAACTCTGGGGAACAAGTAGAGATCTTGACAAAGTGGAAGAGGAATATTTTTCAAGCAGAATGGAGAGGACTAAATAAGTTTCCATCATGACTGGGAAGTGGAAAGCAAACAGGAGGGACTAGAAATAGGACTATTGTGGCAGGAGAAACAAAGGGACACCAGAAGGGCCATAGATGGGGAATATTTGAAAGAAGTGACTAACTCCAAGGGCAGACTGTGCAAAGCTGCATACTTAAGAACAAAAAAGACTATTACTCCAGTTTTTATATTTACAAGGAAATACTCAAGGCAGGCTAATTTAGAAAGAAAAGAGATTGATTTTGGCTTATAGTTCTGCAGATGCAGAAGGTCAAGGGATCACATGTGATGACAATCTTTACATAAGCAGAGTTCCAAGGTGGAACAGGGCACCACATGATGAGACAAAAAGCATGCATGTGTCGTGTATGCCTGGTGCCTCTCTGTCTTCTTATAAAGCCATGGGTTGTCAGTCATGGGGCCTCCACCCTAATGATTTCTCTCATCATACCCATTTCTGAAGGATCCATTTTTAAATATAACAGTGAGATTAAGTTTTTCCCCTCTTAATGCCATCAATTTTGACTTTGAGGATTATACATCTGCATGATTTCAGGGGGAACAAATCCTGCTCAACACAGAGCAGAAACTTTCACAGAAGTGCTGATGTAAAAGAAGGTTGGCCTTGTCCAATTTGATGAAGCTGGAGTGAAGATAGAAGGCAGGAAAACCGTTCAGGAAGTGCTGTCACCAACACTGATGTGGAGTGGAGGCTGGTGCAGGAGAGAAGTCATAACTCAACTCCCTGCAGTTAGGCTGTAAAAGTGACATGAACTTCACTGTAGAGCCCCAAGAGGTGAGTTGTTTTGTAGGAGAAGATTAGTTTCTTCTCCAAATAAGAAAAGCATGTCTATCTTGTGGTCCATAATGAGATATCCTTCTCAGATACTCTGGAGATTTTAACATAGGAGCTGGGACCTCATAAATGAGATCTATATTGGTAATAAAGCTCTAAACATCCTCAGGATAAAATAAATCATTAGGGCCAGGGATGTGGGTGAGATGGTACGGAGAGAAAAGAAAAGCAAGGAGACACTTAGCTCTGGAGTGTTCCGCACACTTAGCAGCAGACCCAGGGTGAGAAGCACAAGGAAAGGGAAAGAATGGACCCACCATGTGTGTGCATGTCCCCTGGAGGCCACAAAGGCTTAGGAGGGAGAGGATAGTGGTGTTGAATGCTGGGTAGGATAAGTGAGGACCAAACTAAAACTTGTCTTTTGGACTTAAAAACAGGTTACTGGCAATTTTGTGGAGCAGAATTTTGGTGGATTCATGGGTACAAAAGGCAAATCACAAGGTGAGTAGCTTCTAAAGGTATAAAGAGAATAGCTGAGAACAATTTTGTTCTCTTTCTTTTCTTTCTCTGTCTCTCTCTCTTTCTTTCTTTCTCTTTCTTTCTTTCTTTCTTTCTTTCTTTCTTTCTTTCTTTCTTTCTTTCTTTCTTTCTTTCTTTCTTTCTTTCTTTCTCTTGAACTAAGGATTGAATCCAGAGTCTTCATACCGAGCTACATTCTCATCCCTGTTTTTTTCCATTTTTAAAATTTTGAGACAAGGTCTCACTAAGTCATTGAGTTGCCCAAGCTGGGCTCACACATGAGACCTTCCTACTTCAGCTTCCCAGAGTGCTGAGATTACATGTGTGAACCACTCCACCCAGTTGCCAAATTTCTTAAGAAGCCACCAAAAAGAAGAGAGTTTGACCCAACAAAACAGGAAACATGAAGGTGAGATCAACTCAGGGGATTTTCTCTCTTTTTTTTCCCTTTTGGAAAAAATACTGTATTTTTAAAATTTATGCTGGAATTTTAAATGTATTTAAATGTTAACCAAAAAAAGAGCTAGTAGAGAGGGAAAACTTGAAGCTTGAAAGGACTGGACAGAAATGAGTTGGGACCTCATTAATTATCTCTTTATCCACTGTGTCCCCCACCTAAGCTGGCATATGGTGAGCTGTCAAAAATTAAGCAAAAAATAATATAAACCTAGCCACAGCCTCTTTTATGGGCAATTAAAAATAGATTTAATCAAATTTAATCCCTCAATTAGAAATCTAGGTTTTCTGTAATTCAGAGTACCCTAAGAGAAAGACTCCAAGTGGCATGATGCTCCTCAGGAGACCCTGAAGTCAGCACCCAGTACTTCGCCTCCCTTCCTCTAACCCCCAATACCTATTTGGTCAGTACACAATCAGGACCAACAGAGGCCAATAGAGTCCTGGCGTGAATGTCACTGTTTGTGTGTGTTACTGGGGATGGAACCCACAGGCTCCAACCTAGAGCTTTTGCATGCCAGCCAAGCACTCTACCACTAAACTACACCACAGCTCTTCCTGAGATAAATTTTGAGATTCATTAGAATCAAATTTTCTTAATTTGATTAATGCTCCAGGGGTCAGGATAAACAGGAGTCTTGGTCTTATCATTATTATTATTATTATTATTACTATTATTATTATTATTTGTATTCACAGTTGTCTTTTGTTCTGATACCCGTATTTCCATATGCAACCCATTCTTCCTTTTCTGTAAGTCTCATCTGCTTTTCAGACTTCCCTGTCACTCAGTGCAGCTCTTTATGCATGTGGGTCTCAATGACAACATCACACGTAGGCACCTCCATTAGCTGGTGCAACAGCAGTACAGTATCTTTGCTGAATGTCTAATCCAGCCAAGGAAATGACTCTGTCTCCCCCTAACTCCTTCTGAGTCAATCTGTGATTCTCTTGGTCTGTCAAGTCTTTATCTTCCAGGCTCCAAGCAAAGTGAGTTAAAAAGCTAATCCCGGGAGAAACTTATAGCAGTTTAGCATCATTGCCTTCACATGGCCAAGAACAAGGTTGCTCAACAGAGGCCACCACTACCAGGGGCACAATGGAAAAGTACCAGTGGAGCCCAAGGAGTCCCTGTGGGCTGGGCCATCCTGAACTGTGACATTCTTCTGGCTCTGCAGCAGACAGAGAAAAGAGGGAACAAGGAAAAGAGACAGCCTGAGAAAAGAGAGACACTTGAGCTCTGCTTAACTATCCACTAAGAAGAATTTTCAAATTTTTCTTAGCAAAAAAATTAGTCTTGGGAAATAACTTCCTTATATTGCTTAAACAGACTGTCAGAAAAGGATTGAAAATGTTTGTGGCGGTGTGAAAATCAGCAGAGAATAAATCATGTGAACCAGGACTGAACTTCTCAAATTGATGTACCTGATCTGTCTCTCCCTGTAATGGTTAGACCTAGTGAGAAACTGCCAAGGAAAAAACAGTGACATTCTGAGGTCTTGCTTTGAAATGGCTCAGCACTGAGATAATTATGATAATGTACACAAAACCTCTTTTCCTGACAACTTCCCTTTTCATCAATCTCTCTATTGTTTTCCCCAACAACATGTTGGGTAGTAATAAGAGGGCCTGATTTTCTCTCTCTTTTACTATTAATGTTCACTGAACCACATTTAATTAAGGGAATGTATATTGATACGCACACCATAATCAGGTCAGGGATTGGAGCTGAAATTGATTGAGGACAGCTCTTCCACACTTATTTCAATTTATGAATGCTCAGACGCAGTGAAAAGGATTTAATTTCCGTTTGTGTTGTTTGCACATTCTTTATAATGTAAGCATTAATTGAACATGCTCTGTGTCAGTGTGGAGCAGTCAAGCGTATCCATTTTTCATAAATGAAGGTCATAGGTCAATCTTGAGCGAGTTCCAAGCAATCTAGTTATAGAAATGTATTTACATTTGATCAGCTATAATATGAAAGACTAGGGATCTGGAAAATTAACACTGGGAAAGGGGCAGCCTCAGTCATGGGAGGGTACCTCCAGCAGGCTCACATAGAGGACACACTTCTCTGCACCCTGTGAAGTGATGTTTCAACCTCAGAGTCCATTTGTGAACATTCTGTTCACTTCATGTGTTGATGCCTTTTATCCAAAAGATGAATTCTGACTGCTGAGCTTGGGGAAGAGCAGGCTAGCTATGAATTTAACTTGGTGAAGGGGGATGTGCTGATATAAATCCACAAAGCATCTATCTGATCAATCCACAGATATTTTTAAGGGCTTACTGTTCACTACATACTGTGTTGGGTATGTTTCAGGTAAGCAGTATAATGTATTTTCCAGATGAATGTGTGAAATTTTCTCTAATGTATCAAGATGTCAGCCATATAAAAATGGCCAAATTCTTTTCATTGCTTATTTCCCTAACTTGATGTCAATACCCTTATATTTTAAAACATTAAAGCTGCACTGTTACCCATTTCCAAGAGTCTAGGATGATTTCAACTTAAAATTAATTTTATATTTCTCATAAGGCAATCTGAGTTTCCGTACCTCAGTCTAATAGCTTTATAATGAAAATGACTCACACTGTTACTCTTATATAAAAATGTGCAGGATTTTTCACATCCAGACCAATACTCTCCATATGTTATACTCAGAGTAATATGAAAAAGAAAGAGGCGACACTTTTGAATCCTTTCTCTCCCCTGAGAGCAAGCATTTCATTCATATAAACAACCTCAGCTACTTATGCCTTTATCAGCAAATGTGATTTTACTCATTGCCTCAGAGGCTTTAAAATATTCACTCCGTCTTGCATCTTCCTATTTCATCCTGAGAATTTTTTACAGTTTATTCCTAGGGCCTAGAAAATTCATTTTATATTTTGTCCTTAAATAGTGCATGGCCAGTTAACTAGGCAATACACTACTAAAATTGCATCTGATTTCAGTCTTCATAATGACTTTGTTAAACAGTTAATAGAAATAAAGATTGTCATCCCGAGAGCTTTTCTGTTTCAGCCAAATATTACATCTTAGCAAAAACAGTAAGAAAAAAAATTAAGAAATATTAAGAGGAGACAAATATTGTAAAATGCCACCTTCTAGTTTAATTAGAAAAGTCTAATAAAAAAGAAGTCAAGGAAAGGGAAATCAAAGACATGAATCATAAGTTGAACAAAAGTATGAAGAAAATTAATTTATACTTGTAAAACATATTCCAGGGTGATAACATGAAAATTAATTGAATAATTGAAAAAATTTGAAAGAAAAATCCCTAAAGGGCAATCCAGAAGAAAAATATTAGAGTCTAAGGAAAAGTTTCACTAAATAATGTTTTCATGGGAATGGTAGACTCTTAGGCCCCATTCGTTAGCCTAGAATATAACTGAAAAGGGGGAGACATCGCCTTATTACTTCAAAACCAAAGCTGCCCTTAGAGGGAGAATTCTGGTGCTGTCATCAGAAGGAGGGATCAGGGACTGATCTGAGGATGGGCAATTTAGGAAGCTCTTGCCTCATAGTAATAAGAAGGGCTGGGAATGTAACTCAGTGGTGCCAGAGCACTTGCTAGAATGAGTGAGAACTTTTGTTTAATCTCTAGTACCACAAGAGAAAAAACAATAGAGATAGCCAGGTGTGGTGGCTCATGCCTGTAATCTCGGCACTCGGGAGACCGAGATAGGAGGATCACAAGTTCAAGGCCAGCCTAGGCTACACAGCAAAACCCTATCTCCAAAAAAATAAAAATAAAGAATTTTAAAAATCGGGGAGAGACAGAAAGAGAAAGAGTCAGAGAGCATAAACTTATTTTCAAAAAATAATTCCCTTTTTAAAAAGTGATTCACTGAAATGTAACATTATACAATTTAAATATATTCAATTTTTATGTCACTAATTCCTTAATGTAGCCAACAGGGAAAGTCAAGCTTATCTCAACACCTAATCAGTAACTCAGGAGTATGCAAATTTTGGCCTATGGGCCTAATCCAGCATAGGCTCATGTTTAGAAATAAAGTTTTATTTACAACCTTGCTATGGCTATCCATTAATGTACACATGGCTGAATTGTCAATGACAAAGTGATCATGACAGTGGCCATATGATCTTTAAAGCCTAAGCTGCCTTTATCGGACTTTTTACAAAAGAAATTTGCTACACTCTACTAAATGCAAATATTTTTCATCAGATTAGATTGAACATGTATAAAATTTCTCATTTGTCTAAAGATTTATTCTATTCTATTATTAACTGCACCGAGGCTGGATTATGGGTGAATCCCTCCACCAGTGTGTGAGAGACTATATCTCTCAAAACTGCTCGGTGCGGGAGAGATTTAAATCCTCATTTTATTTGAGAGTAAAATAGAATCAGATAATTTAAGAAAATTTTTCTATCCCACAGCTCATAGCAGAGAAGGCACATGTTCCAAATATCTTCTGGAATTTCACTTAATCAAATCTCAGTTCACAGATTAAGAACTGGTTATAGAGACCAAGTCCTTTGACTTTTTGTTTGTTTGTTTGCTTTGTTTTGTTGTACACACTAAAATTGCATTGTGAATACTGAGTATTCATTTTGAATTTTTCAAATATTCTTCGAATATTTTTAGATGAATCATAGCCTTCTATTTTAACCTATATTCTACATATGAAGACTATTAATGTGCACTTATAAATAAATCTTAACATGTTTTCCAAGGAAGGTATAAATAAGGCTTATCATTATTATCTTTCAAATGTTTTCCTCATCAGCTCTCTTAATATACCTACATATTCTTGCAGATGGGATATAATATTAATACTACTTCAGTAATATTGTTAGGAATGCTGCAAAGTTATTTCAGCATTACTAATCTTGTACCAATGCCTTGTTGTTATACAAAAATGCAATTAAATGAAAGAACATTTATAAAGAACAAACTGTTAGTGCTTGCCTATTACATATAAGGCCTCTTGCTAAGGACTTGGGATAAATGTGTACTTCCTTTAGCAGTGCCTGATCTGATAGGGAGCTGAAATCCAACAAAAAACTTAAGCAGGATGTAGGAATGCTCTTATTAAAAGCAAAGATAAAATTAAACATAAATGTTGAGAAGGCCATCTGCAAGGGGGTGTGTCTTAGTGAGTTGGGGAAGGGCTCTTGGACGATGTAATAGCCATGTTCATTCTTTTCTTTTTTCTTTTTTTTGGGGGGGGGGGGTACCAGGCATCAAACTTGGAACCTTGCGCTTGTGAGACAGGCAGCAGAACCACTGAGCTAAATCCCCAGCCCCAACCATGTTCATTCTTAAAGAAAGAGGAGGAGTAATCCAGGTGGCCAAGGAAAAAAATGTGATGATGAAAGAAATGGGGATAGGCTAGGGCTTTAGGAAACAGGATGAAAGCAAGATCTAACCAAGGGCATATGGGTCAGCCAGGGAGTCTCAAAAGATGAAGCTAACTCAAAGGCAGAGACAAGTCAGAAGGGGCAGCATTCCTTTTCTAGTTCAGTCCAAATATATTTTTGTTTCACAAATAGAGTTTGTAGAAATGTTGATTTGAATGACTTCAGGTTTATTCTTTCCAGACCACTAGTCCTCTCCACTCCTGCTCACCACCTGCTCCCCTTTCTGATACACTTTCTTGACCTTCCTTTCTTCCACCTGGAACATATCTGTGTCAGTGCCACATGGCTAAAAGAGCAGCCTGAAGGTCCTCACAAGATTCCTAAAGTCCAAAAAGAGGCCAGTAAGGTGGGGAATAAGAACATGATTGTGTCATTCCCTAGAATATATATGTAATCCCTAGGGGAAGGGGATGAATTAAGATTATAATTCTTTCACCAAACATAATGAATATTTGAAAGAAGAATAAAATCTAGTTCTGGATAAATGGACCACCTTTTCCATATAGTTTGGAGCAAGCTATATGAGCTATAAATATACAAGTGATCAGTGACTATTTACACAACATGTATCAAAGACCAGTGTCTAAGTCTCTGATTTGTTGAGGTAGGACTGAAAAGTTTTGGAGGTTTCAGTCCATGGTCAGTTAGTCCTGTTGTTTTTAGGCCCATTGTAAGGCAGCCATCTTGGTAGAGCTGATGCCTCAAAGAAGCTGGAAGGAGAGGCGGTGGCTAGGGTCACAAATCCCTTCAAGGGTACATGTATCTGCCCCAGTAGACCAGATCCTAAAGATCTCACCAGCTCTCCATAGCATCATGGGCTGGGGACCAAACCCTTAATACATGGCCTTTATGGGACATTCCAGATCTACACTGAAAGAGGTTGTTTTATTCAATTAAAAATAATTCTTCAGAACCACATACTGATGTGGACACTGAATAGCAGGAGTTGCCCAGATCCTGAGTGAGTAGAGATCACCACTAGGACTCAGTCAGTCACTGGAGGGGGCATGAGGACAGTCAAGCCAACTTCTGACCCAAAGTCAGGAGTCCAAGTTTTCTACCTGTCTCATCCACTGTGTTATCACTGGTACTTGGCACATTCAGAGCACTCAGTAGGTGCCCAGTTCATTTGTGACTTGGGCAGAAAGAAGAAAAAATATGAGAAACTTGGTGATCTGGTGTATTAAAACACCAGGTGGTGAGGTGGTTCACCAGTGATTTGGGAGGAAAAACAAAATCTAGTTACGCCATATTAGTCAGTTTTCTCATTCCTGGAAACAATACCCAACACCCAGAACACAAAGGAGAAGAGGTTTAATTTGGTTTATATTTTAAGAGAATTTAGTCCACAGTGGACTGGATCCAAGGCAGGACATCACAGTGGAAGGACATGGTGGAGCAGAGATGCCTAGTTTGTGACACCCAGGAAGCAAAACAAGAGAACAGCATCAGATAGGAAATGGGTCAGGAACCATATAGAATACCCAGAGTCCAGCTTCCATGAATCATCCAGACACACACAGAAGTGTGCTTCACCAATCCCTGGATGGATTTCAGTCAATCAAACTGACACATCACCATAACCACCACATACACCCTAGAAACAGCACCATTTGGTTCAAATGGACCTCCTTCCTCATTCTTATCATGAGTGCCTCCTATGAAATTACATGTCCTCCCTACATTCCTGCCTTACTCCTTACCTACTCTTCTTGATCTGCTACTGTGTTCATTCACATATGCAGTTTATTTTCTTATTGGTACATCTGTGTGTACTAGAATGTCATCTCCACTTTTAGAGGTTATCATCCAGAAGAGGCTGTGGTATAAGTAGTACAAATATTGCAGAAGCTTTCCACTCATGTTTCTTTTCCTGTAGGAATCAAATAAGGATACTTGGTTCATCAAAGCCATAGAGACATAGGACGATGGAGACTCAAACTTCACTTGTGCTACAGTGGTTCCCTTTGGATGCTGAAGAGAGCCACTCACTGGAGAAAGTGGTGCCGGAAGTGTGATCCACTTGGAGGGAGGGAGCAAGAGCACCCTCCACCCTAAGCAGGGGCAGCTGTCTCTGTACTCTCATTTGTCCCAAGCACACAGAACAGCAGCTACCATGATGCAAGTGCTCAGGAACTGCTTCCAATTTCCAATTTCTAAAGCTGCCTATGCCAAAGTAAAGCACTTCAGGGCAGCATGTGGGTGTGCTATGATTCATCTGTGGTGAGGCTGCCATAAGAAAAATTATGTTTCAAGAAGTTTCATTGTGTGGTATAACACACATCCCAGGCTTCATCCAGCCAAGGTGAAAATCTAAAACCACTTTCCTCCTAAGATCCAAAATATGAGGTGTGTTCAAAAAGAATGATGAATGTTTAAATTTTTTTAAATTACCATAGATTTTGATCACTCCTTATATAATGATAATAGTATCTACTTTAATTGGAAGTCTACTTCTTTTCCTCATACTCCAAATAACAAGGATAGCTTTGGTCATTTAGGAATCCACTTCCTAAATGAGGCCATTAAGAAACACCAACTGAAGCCTCTCAGCAAAGCAGGAACTAGCAGTGGCTCCCACAGTAGCTGACCTTAGTGAACCCTAGAGCTTCAGCCTTTCTCATGATACTGGCTGTGAGTACTGTGTGGGTGTCATGACAGTAATGCTTCCTCAAACAGCTGGTCAGCTAATGGCTCTTACTGAGCCCTGTTCTATACCTGTTCTTTAACTGACCACTGCCTATAGATGTTGGTTAATCACCCACAGTGGAAACATATTCTTTCAAGTTTATGCTCAATCAAGAGCAGCCTATGGCAACACTCCACAGGAATCATTTCTGTAGTGTTTAGTGCTACCGGGGGTATTTTCAATACCCTTGCACTCAGCATTAACTAGGATGTTCCCAGATAGCACTGCTATGGCGAAATAGAGTTGGGTCCATCATCAAAAAGACCACAAGATGAGAGGAGCTAGTTTCAATCTCCCTGAGATACAAGTCCAAATTGAGGACCCAACTCCTCTTTCTCTGGGTGTGTCTTCCTCTAGAGCTCTTTGGTTGTTGTTCTCTGTCATATATTCTCAGGTGAAGACACTCAGCTCTTAGATGTGTCCCATAGCTTTAAGTCACAAGCAATGGTGTCACTGTCACAATCACTCTATTCCCATAGAAGTCCATTGCTCCCAGGTAAATATGGGAAAAGAAATGGAAATACTGAGTTGGGGGTCCATTTATCACAGTCATTGAGAGTTTATAAGTCCTGACCCTTAATGAGTTTAAAACATTCTTAAACTGTCACAGACAAGAGACCACTCAATTTGATCTTCTGAGAACAAAAAGATGATTCTCCAAAGTAAAACACCAATCTGAAAATAAGAAGGCAAAACTACACACACATAAAAAAAGCAATTTTCTAGTTTCAAAAATTTAAAGGTCTGGTTAGCACTGACATTTTAAAATTGTTTTAGTATATTTTCATCTAGTCCCACTTTTGACAAGTTAAGACAATGATTTCTAATTTGTTAAGTATCATAGAAATTGATTTCAAAAATTACTTCCTTCCTATTTTAGCAGAAAACAAAGCCAGAAAATGAGTTACAGTCTGGCTGAATGACTTCATTAGCTGACTGCCTTCAGAATATCCACTTAACTACCTGGGCATCTGGGTTCCTCTCTCATCAAACAATATAAGGAAATCTGAGTGTCTCCGAAGATCTATTTTTCTTTCTCTTTACCACTCCAGTATACACATGTCATACTTTTTTGAGAGGTTACCTTGAGAAGCAGAGTTGAAGCGTAGCCACTCTTTTCAGCTATTCGTGATCTTGAATGTGCTATTTCAATTGAAGACAGAGTCTTCTGTAAAGTAAATACAATTGCAAAGAAGAAATTGAAAACACAAATAACAACATCAGAAGAAATGGGAAGGACATTTTCATTGTCTTATAAAGATGTTCCAATGATATCGGTAGCTCAAAAAGAATGAAAAAAGTATTAGAAAGTCAATGAGCAAGGCATTTTTATATTGCAGAAGATGATGCAATCTAGCTGACCTTCCATGAGTTGTGGGTACCAGTTGCATAGTCATCAAATGAAGTCTAAATGGGGAAGATTGAGTTAATTAAAGCCTTTGGAACTGTCTAAAAACTATTACTTTCTTGTGTTTGTCCTTTGACTCCCCAAAATACAGAAAAAATATATATATTGAAGGTGTGGTAAAGTATGAGCCAGTTAAATTTTCTTGTTAGAGCTTACATTTCTTCTCAGGAGAAACTAGAAAATGAATCATTGTTCCTCTCTCTTTTACATTGAGAAAAATACTCTGTATTTTAAACACTGGATTCAAGGTTTGGTTTTCAGTGTATTAGATTTAATTTTTGTCATATATTTTGGGAATATTTTATTTTCATTTAATTTCCCAGGGTAGAATCATGTATATACAATTATGGAAACTGGGGCTTTGATCTATTTTTCATAAGTATTCAAATATAGCAGAGGAAGCATTGTGAGCTGCCCAAAGTTTACATAGCAAAATTAGCTAGTTAGGTGATATAATAATTAAAATGATAAAATCCATAAATAATTTCATTATTAGCTTTTCTCAGTAAGTTGTTAAAAATAAAAATAAATAAATTAAAATCACTAAGTATTTTCAAATTTAAGTTTTCCTAAACTTTTTTATAAATTTGCTGTTTAATTTTTTCCTATTTTAAATTATATGGACAGTATTTAATTATATGAACAACGTGCAGGTGGTCATTACAAAATTAATACAGATTGGGGTGAGTGTAAAGCATGTGCTTAGAGAGTAGCGCATGTGCTTGCCATTTGGAAGTTCTTTGGGTCAACTCCAGCATAAGGAAAAAAAGAAAAAGAAATGAATATAGTTTAATGAGAAAAGTAACTCATATTTTATAAAACTTTAATATTATTTTGAAATATAGTGCTTTATATTTAAATGTCTTTTGATTTTGATTAAATTAACAAATAAGCACAAGTGCAACCCTTTAAATTAATAGTGAATTGTGTATTTTAAAATGAGCTTTACAATAAACATTCTTATCTTTCCCCCAAATCTCTGCCAGGTAATTAGAAAGTAATTATGAAGTAATAAGAAAGGAATTTTTAAAAATCTATCAATCCATGAAAACAGAAAGGACTGAGTTTTGAAAGTAGTAATGTAAGTTTATAAGCCATAATTGTATTAGCAAAGCCAGATAGTGAAACCATAAACTGGTTTTGGTAAAAGCTAAGAACTCATCTAATTTACATTTTAAATGAACACCTCTGGCCATAAAACTGGACAAATTAGAAGTCTCAAGTGTTTTGGGAACTAGGTGTAAATTTGAGGGATAAAAGCTAGACTTGTTGAAAATAAATTTAAGGAGTCCATCAAAATGTTTCCCAAACCCCATCCAATCAAGAAACTACCTACTGTCATATCAGAGAAGGTAAAACAGTATCTGTGGCATGGTTGAAGGTGGGGGCACCAAACTAAAAGCAGGATTGTTAAATGAGTGTTTAAATTCATAACCTTATATTCCCTGTTGTGTGCTTCCTCTCAGATAGCAGGATTTAATAACCAGAGTGCTAGTCTCCAAGGCTGTGGGTTGGAATAATCTTTACTAGAATTTGAAAAGCCCAAGAAGAAATTTCTGTGATATCTACTCTACTATCATAAGTTGATGAGCTACACTGACCCATTCCCTGAAGAAATTTGTAGGTAACATAAAATACACATGTAAATACACTCTCACACACACAAACACACACACTTCTAGTTGTGTTTCTCTCTGGAGAATCTTGTCTAACACAGATGCAAAGATACAAACAAAAAGAAGATGAGTAGAGAAAAAAGATAAATCATATGAACAGCAACCATAATAAAACTGGAGTGACTATGCTAGAATCAGGAAAAATAGACTTTAAATAAAAAATACTATTAGAGAAAAAAGGAATATTTTATAATGATAAAAATGTTAATCCAAAAGGAAGACAAAAATACATGTATTTAAAAAAAGAATGTCAAATACAGGAAGCAAAATCTCACAGAAATGAAAGGAGAAGTATGTAGTTCAACAATCAAAGTTGGACATTTCAATACAGTGCTTTCAATAATGGTTAGAGCAACCAGATAGAAGCTCAATAATCAAATGTAAGACTGGAGCTACATTAAAACCAGCTAGAAATAAAGACAGCTGTAGAGCAGTCTATCCAACACAAAATGTACTTCCTTCTCTATTCATCAGAATAGATTACTCCAGGCTATAAACAAACATCAATAGTTTAAAAGAATGAAAAAATAGTACAAAGCATTTCTTCCAATTCAATGTAACCAGTAGCAGTAAAAATAAATTTGGATACTCATCAGTATATAGAAATTAAACAATACATATTCCCAAATAACTGATGAGTAAAAGCAGCAATCATGGGATAGTTATAAAAATACTGACATGAATTAAAACAGAAACACAACATAAAATTATGATACACATCAAGGTAATGTTTATAAGAAAGTTTATTGGTTTAAATGACTATAATAAAAAAATTAAAAATCTCAAAGAAATAACCTAACTATTCACTTTGAAGCACTGAGAGAAGAAAGATAAACTAAGGGTAAAGCTAACAAAAGTAAAGTAGTAACAGAGATTAAAACATAATGGCATTGACCATAGAAAAATAATATAGACATTCAGCAAAACCAAAATTATCTGGTATGATTAATAACATTGGTAAAACTTTAGAGCACAAAAAGATTCATTACTAGAATCACAAAGTTAAGATGAGGCATTACTACTGACCCTGCAGAGAGGAAAAAGAGTATTAAGAAATACTATCAGTAATTATATAACAAAACATTTGATACCTTAGATACAATGGGAAAATGCTTAAAAAGATACTGTATTAGTTTCTTAGGGATGATAAAACAAAGTACCACAAACCCAGTGACTTAAACTAGATGATTTGTTTCACAGTTCTAGATGTTATAAATCAGAAATCCAAGTGTTGCCATAGTGTTGCAATTCCTCTTTTGGGTCTAGGAGAATCTGTTTCATGCTTTTCTCCTAGATTTGTGATGGTCTCAATCATTTCTTGGCTTATAGAGATGGTGGTCTCCTGTATCTCTAGATTTCCTTAGAACTCTGCATATCTTTTTCTGAAGTGTATCGTAAATGAATTATAAATCATAAAAGTTCTGAAGAAGAGAAGATATTCCTAAATATACTTAAATAGCAGTGTCTCCCAAAGGAAGAGCCCTCATGGATTACTGTACTGTGAAGTCAAGAGTTGGTATCCTTCAATATACACATAAAACAAGTGTTTATTAACTCAGCAGGTGTTCAAGAAACAAAATAAAATTATAATAAACAACTACACTAATATCTGCACAATTTTAAAATCCATAAAGTATATCTTCTAGATTGTTGGATATTGCCTTGCCTCAAATATTGCATTCAAATAAATCTCCAATGTATGCTTTGTCATCACATGTACTAAAATAAATCTCCAATGTTTAGTACAAATACAGCTAACAATTACACTTCTTCTATAAACTATTGGAAGGCAGAGCTCAGACTTTTACTACCTGATTTTTCCTTTTTGTACTAAAGTTCTAAAAGTTCTAAGATTTTATTCACCTAGTGATTAAATTGAAACAGAATCCACCTCCAAGCATAACTTTTACTGCAGAGATAATGGTGTGTTTTATCACATACTACTATCCAACTCCTCTAAGGGTAATACATGATGTTTGGCACATAGACTAATGCTTGTCTAAAAATCCGAAAAAAAGAAAACTCTGAAATCAGAGAAATTTATGACCCCATATTAAAAATTCTGATTTTCTTTTTACATAGTTCAGCAGTAAATAGAATTTGTGATGACATGTTAGTATGAATTTCAAGCACTAATTTAACCAATGTCATATTATATTAAGAGAATGTTGACAGAAAAGAACACATGTGGGATTGAAATATTGCTGAAGAGAGATAATGCCTTATCTTAACCAGTGCGAGTTCAACAGATAATGCTTAAAACTAAAGAGAGAAGGAATACAAATGAAACATTCCTTTCAGAAAAAATGAATATAAATACCAAAAGAATCAGTGGAGAAAGTTGAAAATATTTGACTCTAGAAAGAAGTAAAGATAGCAGCTGGATAGATGAGTTGGAAAATTATTATTTTTGTAATACTTATATGAGAATATTATTTTTAAAGTATGGATATATATACAATAAAACCAAAAGAGAGTGAACATTGTGCATTATTAAAATCAGACGTAATTCCCTTCCATTTATTTCAAAATAGAGTTAGTATTCAGTGTTTTACCATTTATTTACGTACTTACCATTTTAATACTATTAAAAGATAAGTAATGTAGGTTTTGATTCTTCAATTTTATTATTTATTTTATTAATATGATTCCAAAAATAGTTATTTTGCAGTGTGTCCCATTGTCTCAATGTATTTATTTCATAGTTTTACATTAAATCAATAAATGACCATTATTAGAACTGATAATATTTTGACTTTCAAAAGAAAAAACCTATATTTCCTTTCTTATAAAACATTTTTGTTTGCCTAGAATTAATAAATATTTCAGTTTCCATTTGCTTAATTTTCCTCATAACTATTGCTAAGGCTTGACACAGTGCTACAATAACTTTTTAAAAATATGATCAACATTATAAGGTAGTCTGTGGATTGAATTTGTTTTCCATATTCCTTGTCCCTATAGTCTTTGGTCTTCTTATTGAAACTAGGTAATTAGCACTTTCAAATTTATATATGGCTATATCCTGGAAATGCCTTTATTTATTGATGTTAGCTTTCCACCCTTATAATAAATACTTAACATAAATCAACTTTTACAGGAAAAAAAAAAAGGTTTACTTTAGCTCAACTTCTTACAGGATTCAGGTCACAGTTCCTTGCCTACACTGCTTTTAGACTTGTAAAGAGCCAGCATATCGTGGCATGGAACTTCTGGCAAACCAAAACTACTCATTCATACCTAGAAGTGAAAGAGAGGAGGAAGGGGCAGCGGTCCCCAATCCCCTGTGAGGGCATGTCTCAAAGACCTAAAGACTCTTATGAGGGCCCATCTCCTTAGAGTCTGCCACCTCTCAACAGCACCACTATTGCCAAAATTTTACCATATGGGCTTTTCTTAGACATTCCAGATCCAAACTGTGGCACCATTGTACCATCATTACTTTCTTAATCTCTCTATTGGGTGATATTCCTATTTTTTAAATTCCATGTCTACTTCATTTGGTTTATATCATTTTGTCTTTTGGATGGGGAATATATTTTCATAATATCTAAGGTTTACATGAGGTAGATCTGGAGACATTAGATGTATAAAAATAGGCTGAAACTTTTTTTTAAGTCTGAAATTTAGAAACACGTCACCATGGTCCTTGAGGTTTTGTTGTTTGCTGAGATGTACGTGCCCTTTTGACTCTTGACTCATTGTATGTGTCTTGTTTTTCCTCATTAAATTTCTTTTCTTTTTTCCTGCTTGGCATTCTAAATTTCACTGTGATGTGTCATGATATAACTTAGTGGTTGTTTTTATCTTCATTTTAGGGTATAAGACCTAAGAGGTCTACTTGTGCCTTACATTACTTTTACACCAATTCCTACGTATTTTTCTTCATGTCAATTAGATGCCTAGGCAGCAACAATGTTAAACAAATTTATGACATTAACCATACTGAAGAAAGAATCAATGAACTTGAAATATATCAATAAAAATAACCAAGCTGAATTTCAAAGATTAAAACTGATATAACATTAACATTATACATAAAATCTGTGGAACAATATTGATTGATTTCATAAATGAGTTATTATAACTCCAAAGAAGAATAGAGGGAGAACAGGAAAAAACAGATATTGGAAGAAAACACTAAGATGAATTTTTCAAAATTAATATCAGGCCTCACCAAATAGATCCCAAAAGATCAAAGGACATAAAGTAAGATAAATACCAAAAGAGAAACAAATAAACAAATGAAATAACACCTCACCCAGAAATACCGTATTCAAAAAAACATGAAAAGAAGATTCTGAGGGACCAAAAAAAAAAAAAAAAAAAAAGACACATGCCAAAAAAAGAACAAATGAATGAATCATAACATACTCTTTACACAAAACCATGAAAGTCAGAAAGCAATGGAGCAATAACTTCAATGTGGTAAAAGAAAAAAATCAATCTAGAATTCAATATGAAATAAAAATGCTTTTCAAAAATAAAGAAAAATTAAAACTTTCTCAGAAAGCAAACACTGAGATAATTAATTTCTAGCAGATCTACACTACTAAAATATCAAATTTCCTTCAAAAAAGATCGTAATATACCAAATCTTAGATCTCTGCAGAGTAATAGATAACAATGGAAATATAATAAATTGAGGTCAAATAAATTGTTATATTTATATTTTTGCTTATGCTTTCCTTACTTTTAAGTGCTCTAAAAGTTATGTAAGTATCTAAGCAATCTTTATATGTTTTATGTTTAAAGAATATTTAAAAGAAAAGTAAGGCAATGAAAACACAAATGATAAGAATTATACAGTTTATTTGTTTCATACACTATATATAAAGCAATCTAATATGATTTAAAACTAGAATTTGATTAGTTAAAATGTATATTAGAAATAGTAATTATAAAAAATTATCAATTAAATTTCAATGTCAGAAATATAAAAAATAATGAAGGAATAGAAAATTTAAAACAGCAAAAAAGATGACAGGTTTTTATACAAACATATCAAAAATCATATTTGAATTATTTAAATATATCAAACTAATAAACTGTTACATTGAAAAATAAAGCAATATCAATACCCTAGAAGTAGTGTACTTTAAATATAAAATCATAGGATAAAATTAAAAGAATCAGGGCTGATGTGACAGTACGTATCTGTATTCCCAATACTCTGGGAGGCTGAGGCAGGAGGATAATAGTCTGGTCAATTTAGGAACTTAGTGAGGCTCCATCTTTAAATAAAAAATTTTGAAAGGGGCTGGTAACATAGCTCAGTGCAAAGGCCTGGGTTCAACAGCAGGTATTGGCAAGAAAACTGAAGGATTAGGAAAACTAGACATAAGGATGGAAGCCCAGTTGATCCTCCCTAGGGACACAAAGGAGAGAACAGTAAGCTGATCCTCCTTTGGCAACATGTGGGCATGCTGGTATGTTGCAAGTTCCAGAGAAGTTGACAACAGCTAAGATCCAGTTTAGAGAAATATTTACCTGGGTACACTTTGCAAATAATGAGAAACATATTAATTTTCCATTAACCTAATTGCTCTCTGGCTTAAATTGAATAAGAAAGCAAGGTGACCCAGATGCTCAGTGATCTTTGTCCATTAGAAAGATCCCTCTGGTCCCTCTTTCAAAATATATCTGAGTCTTGTCTTTAGGCAAGACTGTTCACCCCCTCTGACTAGGCATTCCCAGCAGGATAGTTTCTTGCAATATCATGGAAATACTGAAGGAATAAATTTGAAATAACTTCAAGTATTCATTAGGATAACAAATATTACCAGGGAATGGGGGGTACTATTACATAATAACAAATTCTGTAGAATTTATTGCAATCCTGAATGTGCATGCACTTCAAAACAAACTTTTGCCATTCTTGAACCAAAAGATGACAGGAGAAATGGACAAACCTTCACCTATACTTGATTTCAAGACATACCTCTCAGTAACTGATAAAGCAAATAGAAAATTAGTAAGCATTACAGAAGACCAACAAACATTTTAAACCAGGTTGACAAGATAACTTTTATAGAACTCTCTAATTGGACGATGTGAGACACAACTTTCATTCTAAAAGCATGTGGAAAATTCACAAAGATGGTTTTATGAAGGACTATAAAACAAGCTTTAGCAAATTTAAAATCATAGAAGAATGTTAAGTATGTTCTTTGGTTCATTACACAATTAAAATAAAAATAAGTGATGAAATGATGACCGAAAAATCCTCAAATATCTGGTAACTAAACAAATTCTAATTGAAATATACAGAGGAAGAACCAAGGAAAAATTTTAAATATTTTGTTCTGAACATACTAATTACAACATATTTAAATTTGTTCTTCAAGAGAAATGTATAGTTGTAATTTTTTACATCAGAGTTAAATAAATGCATCTGATAAGTACTCTGTGCTTCTACCACAGAAAATTAGAAGTAAAATGCCAAATTGAATCCAATGCAAGTAGAATAAAGGAAATAACAAAGATAACTGCAAATGAATAAAGACAAAAATAAATAAAGGAAATCAATGAAAATGAAAATGAGTTCTTTGAAATTATCAATAATTTGGGGAATATCTAACCAGACCTACCATTAAAATAAAAAATAGCTGCATATGACCACTAAGAAGAATAAAAGAGGAAATATCACTAAAGACAATGCAAACAACCAAAACATGAGCAAAGAGTACAGATAAGGAAAAGGCAAAGTTCCAAAGCTCTCAAAAAACAACAGAGAATATTAGCAGTCTTTAGACCTAAATGCACTAAGAAATTATAAATCATATTTCAAAATCTACCAAGATTTCAATTCCTGGTACCAAAAAAACCTACCAAGACAGAAAAGTACATGCCTACACTTTTTATTGCAAAATATTAAGTATTTGAAAATAAACTAAATCTATACAACTATTTTCAATTATGAATATGAGGAAGAAAATACTTCCCATGCAATTTTTTAGAAGCTAGCACAACCAAAACCAAAATTATTATAAGAAAAGACAACTATTAATTAATAACACTCATAAATATAGACAGAAAAAATTCACAAAATATTGGTAAATTGAATCTATCAATATTTAAGAAAGAAATGAATCATAACCAGAGTTCAAATCAGGTGTGCGAGTTGAACTAACCTAGAAAATCAATCAAAGAAATTCATCATAGTAATGAAATACAGCATTTTCCTTTATTATATGCCTCAGTATGCATAGGGGTTTTGTTCCAGACCTCCAGCTAATATTTATTAAAACCCATGGAGGCTTATGTCCCTTAAACAAATTAGTGTAGTATTTACATACAATCTAGGTAATTTTCTTCTCTAGGTCATCTTCAGATTAATTATAACACCTAATATAATGCAAGTATTATGAAACTAGTTTCATAATATTTTAGAGAATAAAGAAAAAATGTAACACATATTCACTACTGATGCAGTTCTTCCCAAATATTTTTGGTTCACAGTCAGTTGAATCTATGAATGTGAAAACTATGCATAGAAGAACCAATTGTACACCATAGAGGAAAATTATATGACCATCTCAACTAAAGTAGCAAAAATATGTGATAGAATTTATTCTCTATTAATACTAAAATAAAATCTCATCAAGCAAAAAATAAAAGAGAAATTCTTTATTTGGATAAAAACATCTCCAAACATCTATAGCCAAAATCATACTTCATGGTGACCGACAGCCCAAATGTTGGCAATAACATAGGCTATTCAAGCTCACCATTCCTATTCTATATACTGAAATCATACCTTAAAACAAGTAAATAAATTGACAGGCATCCACATTAGGGGAGTTAAAACAAAACATTTCAATTCTAGGTCATATGATTGTCCATGTAAAACTTAACAAAATTATTTACCAAAAAGTCTCCTATAAATGATAAGTTTATCAAGGTTATATTACACATGCTCAGTACTTAAAAAAGAAGTTTCTGGAGGCTGGTAATGAAAAATACCAAATTAAAAATTTAAATATATTACTTAAAATAACCTCAAAACAAAAATGTGTTTTCTAGCTTTCCTTATAAACAAGTTTATGAACACATATGCAAGAAAAAGAAGAAAAAAGTAAATAATTTAAAATAAAGACTGAAGAATTATTATATTATGTCTCTATTTTGCTTGAATTCTGTTTTCATGAACAGCAACAGAATTCACCTAAAATGTTTTATACATGCTGCAGAGTATCAGGGTTTAATTCAATTCAATTAGAAGATGTGGTAATGTATTGATGTGACTGATTAATTGAAATCTGAAAGTGAAAAAGGAAAGAAAAGTAGAAAGTTTACCAGAACAGATTTTAAAAATTGATAATACAGTTTGAGACTGAACGAAATCCAAAGTTTGTAAGAGGTGATAGTATTCAACTCAAAAGAAATGTAACTTGCAGTATGTCTGATAGAACACTCGGTGTGTAGATTTATTGTACAAAGCCTCACACTGTACAATTATGTCAAAGCCATCACTTTTAATACATCACTTTCCTTAGGAGAGTTGCTGTATAGGCAATAGTGTAAATGTACACTACAAAGATGACATTGCCTGATTCCACTTTCTTTATGATGTAGAGAACTGCGGTAGAATGTTGCCCTCACTTTAACTGTGACTAGAAGTCAGACAAACTAGGAATCTATCAAAGAGCCAAAGCACAAAGCACTCAAATGAACTGAATTTCAGTATGTGATGAGCCCCTCAGAGAACATAAGGTCCACATAAATTGTTTCATCTTTATGGAGCATGAAAGGAAGTGGTAGCAACTGTATCAGACAAAAGTCTTTTATAAACCATGGAAGCCCCAGTTATCAAGACCACCCTCTTATTAAGGGACACCTAGGCCAAAGAGAGTTACCTTCAGTTACATGGGTAGATGAGAGTTGGGCACAAAACTGCACACATTATGACCTCTTCTCTCCTGTGCAATAAATGATGTCCACTGCTGTGGGACAGCCAGGAAATGTCTCTTCTACATTCTCTGAGGCAAAGATTAGTAGCTTCTAGGGAACAAGGAAAACCCGAACAGCCCTGCCTGGCTATCACACAAAGCGCAATCATCCTGTAAAGGGAAGTACAGAAAATTTGAATGTGGAAAACTCTATTTGCATGACAGAACTCTATAAACAGTAGGGAAGGACACAAAGTCATTGAGCTCAAGAACCAAAACACACAGAGTAGATGTTGGTGACCCTAAGAGTGTGGGGAAGGATGTTTGTATCGCTTCTAATGATCAAGTGCACAGGGCCTGACAGTAACCAAGGATGGACAAGGACAACAACAGATGCCATGAGAAATAGTCACAAGCAAATAGGGGCTGTCTGCACTGAGGGAAGAGGGCTATTAAGAAGTGTCTCTGGATTTGCTAAGAAAGAGAAGACTATGTCAGAGATAAGGATGCCTTTGACAGACCAGAAAACTAGACACAAAACTAATGTGCCAGGAGGAAAAAATTGGTGAAGTTGAAGACACATGGGGAGAAATTTTCCCAACTCAAACACAATAACAAAGAAGAAAGAATAAAATGGGGAAAAAAGAGTCCAAGAGCTCTGCCAAATGTTCTTGTATCATTTAATTGGAATTTCAAACAAGAAGATAAAGAGAATGGGACAAAAGAAATATGTAAAGATACAGTGCAGACCAGCCGCCCATGGAGCCATGCGGGTAGAGCCATGCAGGGAGCAGAGCACCCAGGACTGACTGACAGAGCCCAGCCGGAGCTGGCTACACCTACTTGTGACCAAGAGCTAGCAAGTACCCCCCAGGCACACCCACCAGCCACCTGTGGAGCCGCGCAGGTGCCTACAACAACAGTCCCCCCCCACACCTCTGGCCTCACAGGGGGACATAAAGGCCATTGTCTTTAACTGGAGAAGTGAACAAGAGACAAGCCCTCTCCCAGGCTCCCTGATGATAACTGAAGCCCACTGGAAAACTGAAGAGAATCTCTGCAGTAAAGGCACACCAGACCACTGTACTTGGTAAGTTAGAAGGATCTTTACCTCCCATCAGAACCTGAACTATCTCCAGGGGAAAGGCAGCTGGAACCTCCAATAGAACCTTGGACAGTTCAACCCTGCAGGAGGACAGGGAGCTCAACTTGGGACTTGCAGCCAGAAATCTGCCTGAATCTCACAGGTCTATGACTGGCTTACTGAGACTCATTGACATATAACTGCACATTTCTGCCCACATTGTCTATTGTGACAGAAGAGACATACCCTGAAGGAGTCCCTTCATTTTTATCCTTTATTTGTTATTTTCAAAATTACCACTATTTTTTTGCTCTTATTTTTAATTTTTTCCTTCTCTTTCTACTCTTTTAAAATTTTTTATTTTTCTCTTTTTTCTTTCTTTTGTCTCTCTCTCCCTTGCTCCCTTGCTGTCCTGCATTGTTCTTCATCTCCCTTTGTGTTCCTGTTCTGGCCCTAATTCATAATTCTTCTTTATTTTTCTTTTCTTCTCTTTCCTTCTCTCATCTGTGTCCTCTGGCCTCACTGCTAACCTTCTCCTATCCTTTTACCTACCTATCCCTCCCTCCCCAACTCCTTCTAACTAGCCATTCCAAGGGGGTAAAGTTGCTATATTGAAGAGTTTATTCACTATAAACATATGTTGGGTTGGTCCTTGATGTTGATTTAATTCACACAGTTAAAGGTGATAGATTAATAACTACCACAAATTGTCATTTTCTAAGAGGTACTTGATGCTATTGTGTTGCTAATTGTATCACTTGGGATAAGGTATTGTGATTGATCTAATCAATTGTCCCTCCTGGTACAATGAAAATGAGACACCCTCAGAGCCATTAGAGACTCAAAACCTAAAGACTAGCTATATCTGGAAGACACCTCTGAGAAGCAGTCATTCCATAAGGGTTCAAAATACATCAACAAAGATACTTAATAACCAACTTCAAAATATCATCCCAGGAACTAAACCAAGGACAGTACCAAAAACAAAAATGAGAAGACACTTAAGTAAGGTGACTTGTACCCCACAAAAGGCAAATTCTGGGTGAAATGAGGTGGAAAAGACTGACACCCTGAACTGATAGCACAGGAAGTAACAAAACAGATGAATGAGGCTCTAAAAAAATGCAAAAGAGAAATAATCTCCCAGATAACTACAGAGATGGTGAGCAAAGTGAAAGACATGATTAGAGGCTCTAGAACAGAAACAGATAAAAAAAATAGATGAGCTCAGAACCATGCTGGAAGCCATGAATGTCTAGCATAAGAAAGAAATGGAAACCATGATCACCCAACAAAAGAAAGAAATGGAATCCATGAAACAGATTCAAACAGATTTTCAGGAGATTACAAACTCCATCGTAAGCTTACAGAACAGATTAAAGGAATCTGAAGGTAGAATATCAGATAGAGAAGACAGGATTGCAGGGAAGGACCATGAAAACAGAAATTTCTTAAAAATAGTAAGGAACCATGAGAAATCAATCCAGCAGCTGCTAGATGATGCAAAGAAGAAAAACATAAGCTTGATAGGAGTCCATGAAAAAACAGGAGAAAGTACAAGTGACATAAGAAAACTGTTCAGAGAAGTAATAGTAGAAAACTTACCAGGCAGAGGTGAAGAATTGGACATACAGATAAGTGAAGCATATAGAACTCCAACTAGCCATGATCAAAAAAAATCTACACCTAGACATATAATAGCCAAGATCCCAGAAACCAAACAGAAGAACAAAATCCTACAGGCAGTTAGAGAAAAGAAACAAATCACCTACAAAGGAAAGCCCATCAGAATCACAGAAGACTTGTCAACACAAACCCTCAAGTCAAGGAGAGCCTGGAGTGAAATATTTCAAGCCCTAAAAGAAAATAACTTCCAACCTAGATTGTTGTATCCTGCAAAATTACCTTTCAAAATGGATGGGGAAATTAGACACTTCCACGACAAAGAACACCTGAGAAATTTCATGAACACCAAACCAGCACTCCAAACAATTCTACACAATATCCTAGAAAAAGACAATGAAGGTCACAACTCCATGAGACCCAACAGAGGAAAACCACCAGGCAAGGTAAGACACTAAAGGGAAAGGGGGGGAAATATGAAATAAAAGAGCCAACAAGAATAAAACATCATGACAAAGATGAGTCAATATCTATCAATTATAACTATCAATATTAATGGCCTCAATTCACCAATCAAAAGAAAGAGACTGTCAGAATGGATTAAGAAGCAAAATCCAGCAATATGCTGTATACAAGAAACACACCTAACTCAAAAGGAAATTCATAGACTGAAAGTAAAAGGATGGGAAACAATTCTCCACAAGACAGGAACCCACTAAAAAGCAGGCATAGCAATCGTATTTGCAGACAAAGTAGATTTCAAACCAAAACTAATTAAGAGAGACTAAGATTGTCTCTATATCCTTGTGAAGGGAACAATCCAAGAGGAAGAGATGACAATCCTAAATATGTATGCCCCAAATATGAATGCCCCCAACTATACAAAACAAATATTAATGGACATGAAAAATCAAATAAGCACTAATACAATTGTAGTGGGAGACTTCAGTACCCCACTATCACAAATAGATAGATCATCTAGACAAAAAGTTAACAAGGAAATTCCAGAATTGAACCAAGCTATTGAACAAATGGACTTAATAGATGTTTACAGAGTGTTCCACCCCACAAAATCAGAATACACATTCTTTTCAGTTGCACATGAGTCATTCTCCAAAATAGACCACATGCTAGCTCATAGGACATGTCTAAGTAAATGTAAAAGAATTGAAGTTATTCCCTGTATATTATCAGAACATAGTGCAATAAAATTGGAGGTCAATAACATAAGAAACCTCAAAACCCCCACAAACACATGGAAATTGAATAACACCCTCCTGAATAACTAATGGGTCACAGAAGAAATTAAAGAAGACATTATACAGTTTCTACAAGTAAATGATAATGCCAATACAACATACAGGAATCTATGGGACACAATGAAAGCAGCTCTATGAAGGAAATCCATAGCAGTGAATGCCAACACTAGGAAAATAGAGCAAGCTCAAATGAACAACTTAATGCTGAATCTTAAGCTCCTAGAAAAAGAAGAGCATAACAAACCCAAACTCATACAAGAAAGGAAAGTATAAAGATCCAAGCATAAATCAATGCAATGGAGACTAAGAGAATCATACAAAAAAAATCAATGACTCAAAGAGTTGGTTTTTCAAAAGAATAAATAAAATCAATAAACCTTTAGCTAACCTTATCAAAAAAAAGGGAAGAAAAGACTCAAATCCATGCAATTAAGAATGAAAAAGGTGAAGTCATAACAGACCCAGCAGAAATCCAGAGGATCATCAATACCTACTTTGAGAATCTGTACTCTAATAAAATGGAAAACACAGAAGAAATGGACAGATTCCTGACACATACAAATTACCAAAGTTAAATGAAGAAGATATAGAAATTTTAAACACCCCAATTACAATGAGTGAAATTGAAAATGTAATTAAAAGTTTTCCAAAAAAGTAAAGCCCAGGTCCTGATGGCTTAACTGCTGAATTCTACAAGACATTTAAAGAAGAACTATTGCCCTTACTCTTTTAACTCATAAACCTGGAACTTCAAACTTTTTCTTTAAAATTTCTAAACCTGGAAGCAAGTATTACTTTGATTCCAAAACCAGGGAAAGACCCAACCCAAAAAGAGAACTGTAAGCCAATCTCCCTAATGAACACAGATGCAAAAATCCCCAACAAGATATTGGCAAACAGTATACAAAGTGTCATCAAGAAGATCATACACCCTGACCAAGTCAGATTTATCTCAGGGATGCGAGGATGGTTCAACATTTGTAAATCAATAAATGTAATGCACTATATTAACAGAGTCAAGGACAAAAACAATACGATCATCTCAATAGATGCAGAAAAGGCATTTGACAAAATCGAACACCCATTCATTATAAATCGCTACAGAAAATTGGAATAGAAGGTCTTTATCTCAGCTTGATTAAGGCTATCTAAGAAAAACCAACAGCCAACATCATACTAAGTGATCAAAAACTGAAAACTTTCACGCTAAAATCAGGAAAAGACAAGGATGCCCACTAAAAACACTCCTGTTCAATATTGTTCTAGAAACATTAGCCATAGCAATTAGAAAAAAGAAAGAAATAAAAGAAATAAATATAGGAAACAAAGAGGTTAAACTGTCATTATTTGCTGATGTCATGATACTTTACATAGAAGACCCAAAAAACTCGGTCAAAAGTCTTCTAGACCTAATTGACAGATTCAGTAGAGCAAGTGGATATAAAGTCAGCACTCAAATAACAATAACTTTCTTACTCACAAATAGCAGACCCATTGAGAGAGAAATTTGGGAAAAAATTCCTTCTACAATAGCAGTCAAAAAATGAAATATCTATGAATCAACCTAACAAAGGAACCAAAAGACCTCTACACTGAAAACTGCAGCACTTTGAAAAAGGAGATTGAGGAGGATATAAGAAAATGGAAAGACATCCCTTGTTCCTGGGAAGGAAGAACCAATATAGTGAAAATGGCCATGCTTCCAAAACTACTAGATAGATTTAATGCAATGCCAATTGAAATTCCAACAATATACTTCACAGAATGAGAGAAAACAATCCAAAAATTCATTTGGAACCAGAAGAGATGTAGAGTAGCAAAAGCAATTCTAGGCAACAGAGACATGGCTGGGGGCATCACAATCCCCAACTTGAAACTATACTACAAAGCTACTGTGAAAAAATCAGCATAGGACTGGCAAAGGAACAGACCTGAGGATCAGTGGAATAGATTAGAAGATGCAGAAACAACTCCAGACATGCTCAGCCACCTCATCTTTGACAAAGGAGCCAACCACCATCACTGGAGGAAAGATAGCCTATTTAATAAATGGTGTTGGAAAAACTGGATTTCAACCTGCCAAAGATTAAAACTAGACCCATACCTATCACCATGCACTAAACTCAGATCGAATTGGATTAAAGATCTAAATATTAAGACAGAAATACAAAATTTGCTGGAAGGTAAGTTAGCTAGAACTCTTGAAGACATTGGCATAGGAAAAGACTTTATGAATAAAACCTCAGTAGCACAGGAACTAGCACAAAGAATCAACAACTGGGACCTCATCTTATTAAAAAGCTTCTCGACTGCAAGAGAAACCACCAACAGAGCTAAGCGACAACCTACAATGCGGGAAAAAATTTTAGCAGCTGTACCTTAGACAAAGTTCTACTATCTATTATCTATATAAAGAATTGAAAAAAATCAGACCCCCCAAATTCAAAGACCCAATTCAAAAATGGGCTTCCAAAATGAACAGACATTTCTCAAACAAAAAAGTAAAAGCAGCAAATAAATATATGAAAAAATGTTCAATATCACTGGTCATTCGAGAGATGCAGATGAAAATAACACTGAGATTCCACCTCACTCCAGAAAAAAATCACTGCTTTGAGAAAATTAACCAAGAACAAATGCTGTCAGGGGTTAGGAGAGAAAGGGACCCTTCTCCATTGTTGGTGGGAGTACAGACTGGTGCAACCACCGTGGAAATCAATATGGAGATACCTCAAAGAACTAGGACTAGAGGTCCCATTTGACCCAGCTATTCCCCTGGTGTGTATCTTCCCCAAAGAATTAAAAGAATCATACCACAGAGATATATGTGCACCCATGTTTATAGCAGCACAGTTTGTAATAGCTAAAGCTTGGAAACAGCCCAATGCCCATCAACTGGAAACTGGATAAAGAACATTTTTTTTAATAAAATGGAGTACTACTCAGCCATAAAGAAGGAGAAACTAGAGACATTTACAACTAAATGGATGCATATTGAGGCCATACTCTTAATTGAAATAAATAGGACACACATGTGTAAATAGCATATAGTTTCTCTATTGTGAGAAACTGAAAGTGTAAATAAGGACTAAAATGAATAATTCATAATTTGAAATAAGAAGAGGTCCAAAGGTTTAGGGGTGATGGGGGGAAGGGAAAAGGGAAGAAGGGAATGGAAAAATTATGAGAAAAGAAAAAAAATTGAAACGAAATCCATGTCAATAGGGAAGGGTGGAGGGGGATGAAGGGCGCACAGGTAATGTGGAAAAAAATTAAGAACTAAGATATATTATGTACAGGAACAAACACCCAATGATAAATGTAAATGTATTGTATACCTAAAATCTACCAATAAAAGAATTAGAAAAACAAACAAACCCTCTCCTTAGGACTAATCTGTGCTCTCTTATAGGTAATAAACTAATAAAATGAAAATAAAAAGATAGAGCTCCCAGTAACTTTTAAAAAATTAATGAAAGGAAACAATTTATACATTCAAAAGTCTCAAGTAACTACTAGCAGAATTAAGAAAAAAGCCAAGGCTTATACTCAGATTATTTTAAATCAAAGAAGAGGAAAATCTTAGAGAGAGAGAGATTGGAGCATAAGAAAGTGCATACATGGAGAAAAAGAATGTAGTGCATCAGGCTTTCATTAGAAAACATGCAAATCAGAAGGCAGTAGAACCACATGCCAAAAATATAGTACGAAAAACTTGAATATTTACAATCCTAGCTAGCATCACAAAATATCTTTCAAAAGTGAGGGCAAAATAAGGATTATTTTTTTTCAGAGTATCAAAATTTGAGTGTTACTATTTTCAATACACCTAAATTAGAAGAAAATTTCAATAAAATTCATCAGGAAAGAGAAACATAATATCAGATAGAAATTTTGAAGAACAGAAAAAAGGAGCACCAGAAATAATAAAATATGGTGAACATGAATAACTTGAGTTCTTATTTACAATCTGTGAAAGAAAAACAAGCATTTAAAAATTAGCAATAATAGTGCATTGTAGAGTTTATAACTTAAGTTTATAACTTAATTAAGATATATAAAAAATTAAAACTAAAGAAGTAGGGAAGGAAATGAAAAATGTCTTACCATTCATATAAAGACATAGATTATTATTAGTATGTTGGCTTTCATAAGTTACAGATGTATATAAATAATAAAGATAAACAACTGAAAATAATTATAAAATGTATATGAACAAGCCAAATAAATAAATATGAATGAGTTAAACCATATTTAATTACTAATAAGGAAGAAAGGGAGGACAAAAAGGATAAATTACATTTAGAACAAATACAAAGTAAATAATAAAGTATAGGATTTAAATTTCCAACCACTGTCATTAATTACATTAAGAAAAAGCATCTAAATTTCCTATTTGAAAGGTGAAATAGTGTTATTAGGAATAAAAGCAATAGCCAACTGAATATTACAATAAAAATATGCTTTAAATAGATATAGATATAGATATATATAAAGTAAAAGTAAAAGGATGGAAAAGGGCATATCATGCAAATCCCAAATGAAAGAATACTGCACAGGCTCTAGCCGTATCAGGAAAGGTGAGTGTCCAAACAAAAGACACTGCTGATCATCAGAGGAAAGTTCCCTGATGTACAGGGGTCAAGCCTGCAGGAAAACAAATAGTCCTAAGTATGAGGACACCAGTTAATAAATACTGAAAATACACAGAGCAAAACCAATCATATCAAAAGAAGAAGTAGAAAAATTAAAATTGAGGACTTTTTTTCCTGTGTAACTGAAAATAAAATGAGGATCACACTGCATATATTGCAGGCATTAAAGAATGACAAAGGAATGTTTAAACACTTCCATACTGATGCATTTGATAACTGATGAAACAAAGAGTCCAAAAACCAACAAATTAGCAAACCTGCTCTGAAAGGAATAGAAACCGTTACGTCTTGTACAGAATATACATATATGAGTACACCCCTACATATATGTCTAATTGATTTTTTTTTTGTATCAGTGATCAAACTAGGGTCCTTGCAGTTGCAAGGCAGGCGGTAGAACCACTGAGCTAATTCCTGGCCCTCCAATTGATTTTTTAATAAACATGTCAACATAATTTTCTTGACAATGCTAATCTTTGCAACCAATACTGCTAAAAAATAAGATAATTATATGCAAAAACAAAACAAAATACCCTGACTTTATCTCAGAATATACTAAAATTATCTTAAAATGGATTAGAGACATGAAAGTACTAGGTGAAACTAAAACTACATAAAAATAAGCACACAGAATGTATTTGTGAAAAAACAGTAAAAAATGACTCTGAGAAATCACTGATAAGTTAGCTGTCTTTGAATTTAAAAAGTACTACCATCAAAAAAAAAAGCTGTTAAGAAAATGAAATGGCAAGCAAGGAACTGAGAGAATATATTTTCAAAGTACAATACATGCCTGATAAAAGACTTTTATCCATAATAAGTACAAAATTCTTGCAAATCAATAATAAGATAAACAACATGATAAAGAAATGGGTAAAATATTTGAATGATTATTTCATCAAAGAAAAAATGTAAGGATACCCAGAATGTTTAATCATAAGCAAAATGCCTTTAAAATCAAAATGAGATACTATATAGCCACTAGAAAATTAAAATGGCTGACAATGCCACAAGCTGGTCAGGATATGTAGGGATTGAGGATGCTAAATGGTGCAGCCTTCATTGGAAAGTCACTTTGGCTAATTATGGAAGAATTACCCCCAGTCTTTCAACATAATCTAGTAATTCTGTTCCTAGGTATATGTCTTCCCAAGACCAAAAAAAATAAAAGTCTCTACTTAAGGATCTGCACTCAAATAATTATAGTAGCCTTATTAGTATTAGCACAAAACTAAAAATAACACAAATGGTGACCAATAGATTAATAGATGAACAGATTGAGTAAATCTATATGAGGAAATATGGAGTAAATACAGTACTAAACAGTTGAAACTGACAACAAGCTGACTGAACCTCCAGGATACATGAAGGAAACTGGGCACAGTACACAATATAATACATAATCCCAGTTGTGTGATAATAGAAAAGGCAAAATTATGAGAACAGAAAACATATTTGCCAAACTGATTCAACTGTGCACTTAAAACCACTGATCTTTATTGAATTTAAAATATTGCTAAATAAATATGACTTAGAGAGGCCAGCCATTCCATCAGTAAGTGTGTACAGATCCCTGGAGCAGCTGTGAGGACCAGAGGAGCTAGACTGCAGGCAGATCAAAACCAGGGCTCTGCCCCTACCCCAGAGGCTCCTGAATATTCACCCAAGCCAAAGACCTGCCTAGAAATGAACTGCACAGGTACACAAGCTTCAGCCAGAGGTCTGCCATACAATCGGCCACAGGAAAGGACCTGCCTGGAAAAGAGCTACACCGGCACACAAGCAATAGCCAGAGGCTTGCCCCGATACCATTGATAAGTGTGTGGAGACCTTAACCAAAGGCTGTGCATACAACAGGAATTGGGGTGCACAGCCCTGAGCCAAAGGCCCTGCCAGACACCAGCTACATAGGGGCTCCAGCAGGAGGCATGCCTAGATACCATCCCAATGTGAACAGGCTCCAGCCAGAAGCCTGCCTGGACAACATGTCAGCTCAGGGATTCAGAAGGCCACCTCTCTGAACCCAGGAATTGGTGTACTGGTGAACAGCAGATTAAAGGCTACTCAGTGGCTTGCTGAGAATTGAAGACCACTAAGTGAGTAAAAAGTCACCTCAACAAAGGCACAATAGTCTGCATCAGTTGAAATGAGAAGACACATAAATAAATCTCAAAACTGGACTTCCAGATCACCTAAGGCAACCACAAAAGGCAATGAGATGGAACAATCTGATACTCAACCACCTGGACTCCCTGAACTGGCCACAAAAGAGGACATGGAAAAAGTGAAATCAGAAATAATTTCTCATGTAACAGTGGAGATTGTGCCCATAGTACAAGACATGATTAATAAATCTAGAGAGGACACAGATAAAAGAGTAGAGGGACTGAGGAACATGATGGAATCCCAACATAAGAAACAAATGGAATCCATAAAACAGATGCAAACAGATTTCCAGGAGATTAAAAACTCCACTGAAAGTTTATGCAGCAGAATGAGCCAATGCGAAGATAGAATTTCAGATGTAGAAGATATGTTTGAAATTAGTGACCAGGAAAAGAAAAATTTCTTAACAATAGTAAGAAACCATGAGAAATCACTCCAGCAGCTGCTAGGCAATGCGAAGAAGAATAACATCAGACTGATTGGAGTCAATAAAGAAACAGGAGAGAGTGCACACACAACATAAAAAATATTGTTCATAGAAGTAATGGCAAAAAAGTTCCCAAGCAGGGGGAAAGAACTTGACATAAGGATAAATGAGGCATATAGGACGCCAACTAGCCATGATCAAAAAAAAAAAAAAAAAAAAAAAATCTACACATAGGCATATAATAGTTAAGATTCCAGAAACCCAACAGAAGAACAAAATTCTACAAGCAGTTAGACAAAAGAAACAAATCATATGCAAAGGAGAGCCCATCAGAATCACAGCAGACTTCTCAACACAAACCCACAAGGCAAGAAGAGTGTGGAGTGATGTATTTCAAGCCCTAAAGGAAAACAACCTCCAACCCAGATTGATGTACCCTGAAAAACTATCTTTCAAAATTGATGGAGAAATAAGATACTTTTATTACGAAGAGCACATTAGGAACTTCATGAATACTAAACCAGCACTCCAAAAAATTTAAACAATATCCTAGGAAAAGACAACGAGGATCACAACCCCAGGAAGCCCTGCAGAATGAATTCTTGGGCATGACAAGAAATTAAACACAAAGGGTGAGAATCTCAAAAAAGAAAAAGTCATGACAAGGATAAGTCAATATGTATCAGTTATAACTATCAATGTTTATGGTCTCAATTCATCAATCAAAAGAAATAGATGGGCAGAATGTGTCAAGAAGCAAGATCCAACAATATGCTGCATACAAGAAACACACTTAATTCAAAAGGAAACTCATAGACTGAAAGTTAAAGGGTGGAAAACAATATTCCATGTGACAGGAATCAAAAAAAAAAGCAGGAATAGCTATCCTCTTTGCAGATCAAGTGGATTTCAAACTAACACTGATTAAGAAACACAAAGAAGGACACTACGTCCTTGTAAAGGGAACAATCCAAGTGGAAAAGATGACAATCATTAATATATATGCACCAAACACTAGTGCAACCAAAGACATAAAACAAATACTACTGGACATGAAAAATCATATAAGCACTAATACAATAGTAGTGGGGGACCTTAATACCCCACTTTCACAAACAGACAGATCAACTAGACAAAATTAAACAACAAAATACTAGAACTCAATCAAACTCTTGAACAAATGAACTTAACAGACGTTTACAGAGTGTTTCACCCCACAAAATCAGAATACACATTCTTTTCAGCTACACGTGGGCCATTCTCTAAAATAGACCACATACTTGCTCATAGAACATGTTTAAGTAAGTGCAAAGGAATTGAAATTGTCCCCTATATATTATCAGAATATAGTGCAATGAAATTGGAGATCAATAGCAAAAGAAACCAATAGAATTTCATAAACACATGGAAATTGAGCAACACATTTCTGAATAACCAATGGGCCACAGAAGAAATTAAAGAAGAATCAGGCAGTTCCTACAATGACAACGCCAATACAACATATCAGAATTTATAGGATGCAAGGAAAGTAGTTGAATAAACAAAACTGACAAACCCTGAGCCAACCTCATCAAAAAAAAAAAAAAGGAAACAAAAGGCCCAAATTTGTCCAATTAGGAATGAATACCATGAAATTACAACAGTCCCAGCAGAAATCTGGAGGATCATCAATACCTACTTCCAGAAACTATATGCCACTAAGATGGAAAGTCCAGAAAAAATGGACAGATACCTAGATACGTGTGAATTACCAAAGTTGAATGATGACCTAAAAATTCTAAATGACCCAATATAAATCAAAGAAATTGAAAATGTAATTAAAAACTTATGAAATAAGAAAAGACCGGGCCCTGATGGATTCACTGCTGAATTCTACAAGACATTTATAGAGGAACTACTGCCACTGTTGTTTAAATTCTTCAATGAAATGGAAAGGGAAGCAATACTCATGAATTCATTCCTGGAAGCAAGCATCACCTTGATCCCCAAAGAAGAGAAAGACCCAACTGAAAAAGAGAACTATAGGCCAATCTCACTAATGAACATAGATGTAAAAATCCTTAATAAGATACTGGCAAGTAGAATGCAGAAGATCATACACCCTGATCAAGTGGGATTCATCCCAGGGATGCAGGGATGGTTCAATATATGAAAATCAATAAATGTAATACACTATATTAATAGAGCCAAGGACAAAAACCATATGATCATCTCAATAGATGCAGAAAAAGCATTTGACAAAAGCCAACATGCTTTTATGATAAAAACCCTACAAAAAAATGGAATAGATGGTCTCTACCTCAAACTGATAAAAGCCATCTATGAAAAACCAATAGCCAATATCATACTAAATGGTCAAAAACTGAAATCCTTCACACTAAATCAGGAACAAGACTAGAATGTCCACTATCACCACTCTTGTTCAATATAATCTGGGAAACATTAGAAATCAGGCAAGAGAAAGAAATAAAAGGAATAAAGATAGGAAATGAAGAAGTCAAATTGTCATTTTTTGCAGATGATATGATACTCTATATAGAAGACCCCAAGAATTCCACCAAAAGTTCTAGACTTAATAAACAAATTCAGTAAAGTAGCTGGATGCAAACAAAGTCAGCACACAAAAATCAATAACTTTTCTGTACATGAAAAATAGACTCACTGAGAGAGAAATGGGGCAATCAGTTCCTTTCACAATAGCATCCAAAAAATTGAAATACTTAGGAATCAACCTTACAAAGAAAACAAATACCTCTACTCTGAAAAATATAACACTCTGAAAAGAGATTGCACAGGATATCAGAAAATGGAAAGACATCCCTTGCTCCTGGGTAAGAAGAATCAACATAGTGAAAATGGCCATAATTCCAAAACTGCTATATAGACCAATGCAATGCCCATTGAAATTCCAGCACCATCCTTCACAGACCTTGAGAAAACAACCCAAAAATTCATTTGGAACAAGAAGATACCTAGACCAGCAAAAGCAATTCTAGGCAACAAAGACAAGATAGGGGGTATCACAATCACCAACTTGAAACTATACTACAAAGCCACTGTGATAAAAAAACAGCACGGTACTGGCAAAGAAAGAGACCCAAGGACCAGTGGAACAGATCAGAAGATGCAGAAACAACTCCAGACCCACTCAGCCACCTCATCTTCAACAAAGGAGCCAAACACCCTCACTGGAGGAAGAAAGATAGCCTCTTTAATAAATGGTGCTGGAAAACTGGGTTTCAACTTGCCAAAGATTAAAACGAGACCTATATCTCTCACCATGCACTAATGTAACATCAAAATGGATTAAAGATCTAAATATTAAAACAGAAACACTAAACCAAGTAGAAGAGAGGTTAGGTAGAACTCTTGAAGATACTGGTGAAGGGAAAGATTTCATGAACAAAACTTCAGGTGCATGTGAACTAGCCTACAGAATTAACAAGTGGGATCTCCTCTTATTAAAAAGCTTCTGATCTCTTACTAAAAAGCAAGAGGAACCACCAGCAGTGTGAAGAGACAACCCACAATGTGGGAAAAAATTTTCACCAGCTGACCCTCAGACAAAGGTTTACTATCGAGAATATATAAAGAACTTAAAAAAATCAGACCTCCCAAATTTAAAGACCCAATCCAAAAATAGGCATCTGAAATGAACAGACATTTCTCAGACAAAGAAGTAGAAATAGCAAATAAACATATGAGAAAATGTTCAACATCACTGGTCATTCGAGAGATGCAGATGAAAACAACACTGAGATTCCACCTCACCACACAAAGAATGGCTGCTATAATAAAATCAACTAATAACAAATGCTGGTGGGGCTCTGGGGAAAAAGGAACCCTTCTCCACTGTTGGATGGAGTGTAGATGTTGGAACCACTGTGGAAATCAGTATGGAGATACCTCAAAGAACCAAGACTAGAGGTTCCATTTGACCCAGCTATTCCCCTGGTGTGTATCTTCCCCAAAGAATTAAAAGAATCATACCACAGAGATATATGTGCACTCATGTTCATAGTAGCACAATTCGTGATAGCTAAAACTTGAAAGCAACCCAAACACCCATCAACTGGAGACTGGATAAAGAAAATGTGTTTGTTTTATAAAATGTAGTAATAGTCATCCATAAAGAAAGAGAAATCAGAGACGTTTACAGCTAAATGGATGTACATTGAGGCAATACTCTTAAGTGAAATAAATAGGACACACATGTATAAATACCAAATAGTGTGAGAAACTAAAAGTTTGAGAAACTGCTCTGAGAAACTGAAAGTGTAAATAAAGATCAAAATATATAATAGATAACATGAAATGGGAAGAAAAGGTCCAAAGAGGAAGGGGAAGTGGGAAGGATAGAGGAAGGGAAAGAAGGGAATGGGATTAATATGAGAAAATGAAAAAAATGGAAACAAAGTCTTTGTAAATACAGAAGGTGGAGGAGTTGAAGGGAGGGCAGAGGAATGGGGAAAAATAAGAATCAAGATATATCATGTAAAGGTACAAAGCTCCAGTGATGAATGTCATTATATTGTATACCTAAAATGTACCAATAAAATTAATTTTAAAAAAGAAAAAAAAAATATTGAGTTCTAGATTTAAAACACTGGTCAATCCAGAATGAGGAGAAAGTGTCAATTCTAAAATTGTACATACACGCTCAATTGTATTGGTAATATTTTGTTCGTTGATATGTATACTGACAATATTATTTTTAGTCTTTGTGTTTAGATATTATTGTATATTTAAATTACTTTATATTAAACTAAAACACTATTAAGGTTCCCATCTGGATGTTCCCCCCAAACCACATATGATCAAAGGCAGGGCTTGTGAGAGTGACTTGATTATAGGGGATTGTAGCTAACTTGCTGTTAGTAGGATTTTGTCTGAAGAAGCAGGTCACTGAAGGGATGACCTAAAAGAGTGTCTCTCTCTTCCCAGCTCCTCCTTCACTCTGTCTGCTTCCCGGACACCATGAGGTGAGCAGCTTTCCCCTGTTCAGACATCCCGCCATGCCATTCTACCTTGCAGCAGGCCAGGTATAGACTGAAGCCCCTACTAACTGTGAGCCAAAATAAGCTTTTCCTCATTTTTGTTGTTGGTGTTAGGTATTGTGTGTCAACAACAAAAAAGTGACCAAGACCACCACAAAACCCAATTATTTGCTCATAGTTTCCTCCTACTTAGGAGAAGTTTTACAAAAATTAATAAAAGCAAAGAAGGAAAACCACTGGATTTCAAAAGATTGGACATTTCTGGAGCTGCAGAAATTGAAACATTAACTTGGAAAATATGTTAACTGCTTTTTGTGTCAGAAGTTTCTTTTTTAATCAGTAAGATAATAAAACTCTCGTGCTTCAACCATATAGAAATTTTTGTAGTCATATTTTACTATGAAAAATTGGATTTTTAAAAAAGTAAAATGCAAAAGAATTTAAGTTCAAGAAAACACAAAGTTAAAGTTTATTTCTCCATAGTTCACAACGTGAGTTTTTGGACTTCCCATAATGTGTACATGTTGATTATAATTGGTGTGCTAAAATTGTTTTCAATATTTTGAAGAGCAAAGAGGACGATGTAAATTTATCAGCATTAAGGTTGCACAGGCTAATTAAAATTTCTTATTTGTTTTGTCTATTACTCTATCAATTCAGTGTGAGTAGCTCATGATGTTCACGCTAATTAGCAACTTTAATTAGAAATTATAAATGTCTCTTTGACAATGAACAGTTATTTCACAAACATAGTCTACTTAGTAATGAACATCCTTTCTACCAGAAGGTCCGGGAAAGAATATTTATTAAAATTTTTCTTCAATTTTGAGATCACTGAACCATTAATCATTATATACCACTCCATTTTTAATTCTAAAAGTTTCAAAATAGTAAAATGTTAGTAGTTCACTGCAGGATCAACATATGAGAATTTACTTAACAATTTTCCTACCATTTCACAGGTAAATATACAATATAAGGAGAAAAAAGTGCTGCGAGAGCAAACCACAAAATGCAGATTCAGTTAAATTATGAAACAAACCAAAAAATGGAAAATATAAACCAAATGAAAGTTCTCTTAAAAGCAATTCAAACCATCAAGACTGGATAAAAGCCGCCTAAGCAAAGAGTCGTCTTGAATCAGAGAAGAAATGCAAAAAGAGAGATAGCCTATTAATAGAAGATTTCACAAGTTTCCCCAAATTGTAAACTTTCAAAACTGCTGAGATAAGCTAAGATTGAGTGAAGGGCAAATGCTTAGTGAGTGACAAAGGAAAAGCCATAGTGTCTGGAGACTCAGAGATACAGATCTGAAGAGGTGAACAAGAACAGAACTTCTGATGCTCAGGGACTGCTTTGAAGGCAGGTGACAGGGCTAATGAAATAAACAAAAGTCAGCTGATAGGCTTCTGCCATTTCCAAGACTTCAAGAATCAAAGGGAACTAGGCACAGAGGCCATGCAATCGTGAAAACAGGAGTCCGCCTGTACAGCAACTGGGGAAAGAAAACTAGAGCCACAATGCAGAATATTGCAACATAACAGGTGAAAAAAGAAAGCAAAAGAACTTTTGTACAAAGGAGGAGTCAATTAACTTGCCTCTAAAAGTCCTTACAGAAAAAATTTAAATAGAAATAACAAATAAGTTAAAAAAGTAGCTATAGAAGACGTGCAAACTACACGGGAAAACCAAAGCAATTAAAGAATATGCAAATGTTGAAAAGGCATATCAATTTATAGCAAAAAGTCTACAAATGCTACAAAAGTGTACTACATTGTATGGTATTTATTGCATATTCTATATGTATATGTAATTTATATGGAGTACTATATTGTATAGTTGTAAAACAGATTGAGTATGGTGGTACACACCCGTAATTATGGCACTCTGGGAGGTTGAGGCAGGAGGATTGTAGTTTTACCCTATCCTGAGTAACTTAGCAACTGAACAAGACCCTATCTCAAAACAAAAAGTAAAACGAGAACTAGAGAAATAGCTCAGTGTGAAGTTCCCAGGTTCAGTCCACCAAAATAAAATTTGAAATAAAATGAGTAAAACAGCATGTACTGCTATGCTAACAAAAACCAATACTACATAGCTACAGAAACATAACTCATTTAACCTATAGAAAGATCAAGTCAGAGGGAAGCCACTGACATCTAAAGAAAGATGAGTACCTCCATGGAGAATGGGGACTTGGGCACTCATCTGTGAAAGCTGAGGGAATACAAGGCCTCCACAGCAGCAAGTAGGAAGAATCCAGCTGAGCGTTTGATTCAGTTGCTTAGAGGGTGAGAGAGTAAGGCACAGTGATTGCATAGAACACCACTAAGACATAGGTCTGAAGGAAGTGGGTCCCCAGCTCTCAGTGGCCTCCACCAATCCCTTGTATGCCCAGGAGAAAGAACAGAGGCAGTGGGAGAGAAGAGGAGTTTGGTGCTGCAGTCCTGAGGGTGTGGCAGTGCTACAGCAGGGAAGCCTTGACCTTCACCCAGTCTTCTCTTCCCTGAGGACTGAGAGCACTGGCCTCTGGAGAAAAACAGCAAGCACAACCAACCAGAGCTGATGAAGACTCATAGGAACTGGTGGGAGTAAAGGTCCTCTCCTCCGAAGAGAGGTGCAGAAAAACATTCCAGATCAGACAGAGGTCCCCTACTACTGGAGGAGAAAGGGTCAATTAGAAAGGTCCACCTCTGAAACTCAGGGACACAGGCTCTTAGAAAGAGACTGAATAAGAGAATCAGAGATCCCCTGCCTCTATTTCCTGGCTACCAAATCCCAGTAACATAGTGTGTACAGCCAAGGAAGGGAGGGAGGTCTAGGTGCCAAAGCAAGCCTGAAGCTGCTGCTGGAGAAAAGCATTGAGAAGGAACTCACAGAAGGGCCAGAACCTGAACACAAAGCAAAAATGGAGGAATTTGAAGTCAATAGCACAGTTACAAATGTGATTACATCCTGCTTGATGAGTGAAAGTAAGTGAAAGAGATGTGACAGTGTAGGACATGTCCCTGTGAGGTGGTTACTGAAAGAGCAAATGGAAAACCTCTGAGGCTCATAACATATATTTGCACTCTAGTTTTGAGTTTTCTTACATAGACTTTGAGCTCTTGCTCTGTTCATATTTGTTTTAGCATCAGAGTAGTGGCTGGGTCATAGGACATATTGTATAAATTAATGAATTTTAACCCTCAAAAATATACTATCTTCAGGCTCTTCTCATGGTCCTACCAGAAATGGTCCTGCCAGAGTCCCCGGCATTTTAACATCTCTGTGAGCTTTGGAGAATCATCATTTAGAGCTTAGTTTATTGAGTCTCACTTAGCCATTATTCATTATTAAATATTTCCAAGAGAGAAGTTACAAATGCAGATAGGATTTGATTTATGTGTCCAGGAATAAAAAAGGATAAGCCACAGTGAAACAATTAACAAAATATCCTTTCAGAGGATTCATAACACTAAAAAAAATAATAAAGTAAAGTGTTTAAGTTTTGCTTTAGAAAACATAATGCTAGCACCGAAAGTATCCATCAACAAACATGATTTATTGAATAAAAGTTTAGATGCAAATTCTATGTCATTATTTACTCTAAGGGAGCAGTTATTTGTATAAAAATCATTTTGGGAATCTCATTATAGGAAAAAATATATTGGCAGCACTGCATCTCGGAAACATAACTCTTGCCAGGAATGTACATTAATCAGAGTTCCCATAAGTTTCAAAACATTAGAAAAATATTTCCCAGACTATATGGCTGTCCAAAAATTGTCAAGAAGAATAGTGAAGCTGTGGAAGAATGCTTGGAGTATACGGACCAAGGGTGACTGAGGGCAAGTACCCAGACTGCAGGGCTATGTTAAAGACTTGCAGGGGACAGAGTCCATACCAAGATTCTACTAGTTGGGGCATCTTGTAAAATGGTTAGCGTGTTAGTTAGAATACTTCTTTTGAAACAAATGGAAACCAAAGAGAATTCCTTTAAGCTTCCATAGGAATACTACTGTCAGGTTACATTGTGTCTCTGCAGAAGTCATTTTGAGGCGAGAATGTAGGGAGTGTTTAGAGAAACTTGGAGAATGAACAAATGGCCTGCGATCTTCTTTCTCCACCCTTGGTGCTGCCTCTTTTGGCATCCGCCCCTTCCCCTCTCAGCATTCCTGGGCTGCACAGACATCCATGGCCCTGAGGTCTACTTGCTACAGTTTGGCTCTCATGTAAACACTTCTAAAGACACACATCCATTTTGCAAATGTGGAAAACTGTGAGTTCTCACTTGGCCTCTCCTCTTGGCAGAAGAGCTGCTGCAAGGAGAGTGACTGATGAGTAGTCATAGTCACAGATAGCTCTGGGGAGGGTCAGTGCCAGGGATAGGGCAAGTGAGCAAGGAGCTCTTCTTTAGCCAGGTTTGTGCACATGCACTGGTCACTAGCAGTTCTGGTAACCTGTCTCCTAAAGTGTCCAGAGTCACACTGGATGTCACCTCCTGGAGGAACAGAAAAAAGGGGGCAGAGTCAAGAGAGAGACTGTGGAAGGAGCATGGACAGGGAGGCAGGATTAGTTCCCCTACCTTCTTTCCTCTTTTATGTTTTCCCCCAAGAAGAGAATCCAAATCCAGATTCCCTGAAGGGAAAACATGTAGAAATCTATACTGCTTAAACAGTTTCAAAACATTAGTCTAGGAGTGTGTCCTACAGAACAATGAGTGGGCTGAGGCTGAACCAAGTACAAGGCTTAATCTTGCCAATGACTGGACACTGGCTGATTCTGTCAGCCTCAGTCCCTGTCTGTCCAGTGAGGACCAAGTGATACCTGGGAAAGCCCCTGCCCCAGGCCTCACTCAAGCTGGCCCTACTAGGAGTGAGACTGAATCTAGGGAAGGGTGGTTTTGTTCTCTATACATCACTGTGCCTTATGAGTTATGGTTTGGCAAACTGCTCACATTCACATTACCACTAAATGTATTAACAGTGAATCTGGGTAATTGTGCCAGCCACTGAATGACCTATTCTGGGTGAATTAGTTATGTGAATTAGTAAATTGCATGAGCAAGTGTAAATTAATCAAGGGATCTGCAAATTCTTTGCTCACCTAACCTAAGAATGGGAGATGTTCCGATAGCTACTGAGAGCATATGCAGCCTCCACACTAAGTACACCCCTCAACACCCCCCACCCCAACTCAGTCAGGAGTCTAAAAAGCCCATGATTCACTGGATAGCACACAAGTGATTGACCAGTAAGTGTGTGTTCGTAAGTGTGGGGCCGAAGGAGAGAAGCTGCAGAAATAATTGTACAAATAATGTTTGGGGTTTTGTGAAAATATTTTCTTATATTGGGAATCTTCACTGAATACAGCAGATTATCACTGTGGCTTCCAGGAGAGAAAACATTTTTGTAACAAATAAACTATTCAAAAGATTTCTGTATCAAGAGCTAACATTAGGCTTCTCAGAGTGGAGAAAGCCCATTGCCTTAGGAACCAGAAGCACTTTACTGATAGGAAGAAAGTAGTTTCCAAGTCTTCTGAAAGAGTTAAAGAGAAGTTTAAATTTACCAGGGGTAATTAGGCTTCCAGCCCAGGATATGTGACCACACCAAGTACGGGCACACGGCCGTCCAGAGAACAATCATGTCTGAGTGTGGAATCAGAATGGCTTTCCTTTTGTCCCAGTACAGAGGCAGGAAGGTTGCTGGAGCTGAAGCCTCTGCTTGGACATTCTTTTCAGATTTGCAAGTAGATCTATGAGGGGTAACAGTGGTCAGTGTGGCAGATGCTTTCACCAAAGGCTTAGTTTTTCATTCCTTGCCCTTAAACCACTGTCATAAAACAGTGCCACTTTGGAGTTTGTATTGACATCAGGGGCTTTCCACATCAATCTCTTAAAATAAAGACTGGATAACTAATTTAATCTTTGTTTTACACCAATGCATTAATAAATAAATGAGTCACTCTCCACTGATTTCTGCTCATTTATATCAAATTTAGTATGAATCTCTTTGATAATGACAATTTCCAAGACAGATCCAAATATGTATCCTAGTGCTTTTATATGCTCAAACTCAGTCTTGTTTGCTTTTTAAATAGCGCCATATGTTGAGGGCTTTCAGTGATGTTTTGTGTACATCTGTTAGTAAAAAGAGCAAACTCATGGAGGGAACTAGAATATGTCACCCCAAATGTGCCCTTTGATATTAGAATTACTTAAGAGCTAGATGCAATTGGGAAGCATCAGGAAAGGCTCTCTGCCATCCTCCTATTTGCTTAAAAGAAGAACATAAATTTACAAAGTTATGCCTCTTTCTCTCTCTGACAGGGAGGACAGGAGTTAATCACTAGAAATACTATCCTGGAAACAACACTAGAAGAATCTGCCTGACAAACCTCACTCACCAGCCCTTGTCTACCCTTAGTTTCCCCTGACTTTGCCTTCTCACAACTGGTTGCCCCTGGAGACTCAATGTCTTTTTTCTTTGTCTTGTCACTTTTGTACAAATGTTCTGTTTCTTTCCTAAAATGTTAAATATGCCCAAGTACAAACCAAACTTTTCAATTACTCATCATGTGTTAATCAATTCTGTTTGTTTTTCTCTTGTCCATCTCTCTTGCCAACTCAATTTATAGGGCTCCAGCTGGAGAATCCAGGACAGGTATTAGACCTGACATTTGCTCCCCTATATCTGCTTCTTACTTTACACATTCCTTCTGAGAATACAATTCATAACAAATGCTAGGTTAAAGGTTAAGTCTTGGTGACAAACTGATAGGCAAACCGTAGCTATGGGCTGCTAGGCTGGTGCTATAGTGAGGCTTTCTTGGGGGCTGCCTCCTATAAATCAGCCATGGCTGCTGTCTACACCATAAAGTCAAAGTTGCCTGAGTGCCACACATACTGTATGACCCTTTAAGAAAAGTTTACCAATTTTAAAATTCATATCTTTATAATATTATTAGAATATTTAATTAAAATTTGAATACTCATTGTGTCCAAGGCTTTATCCTTGGAATTTTAATTGTGATAAGTATCTTTTGAGATAAATGACATAAAACTATCTCATTAATATCTCACCAGGCCACAGTGCTTATGCTACTTCAGGAGTGACCACAGTAACATCTCCTTGCTTTTTAATTACATTTAATTGATTGCAATGATGTCTAGTCTAATTCTAAAAAAGCTGAAGATGCTATCAAATGAGTGAAAAATATAGTTTTCTTTAATTCTTTTTTTCTTGGTATCTTCTGTGAATAGCTGTGTTATAAGTTTAATTGGTTTAATTATGCCAAACAAAATGTATAAGCAATATGGTAAATGCAACTAAAACTTAATCAGTTTATGTAGAATAGATACAATCCAGTTTTCTACAAGCCAAATAAACTTAAAATAACACTGTTGACCTACCAGGACATAGAAGGATTTCTATATAGTGTGGGTGATTATAGTCTCTGTTTGATGCACATAAATGAGAAAACAGGAAATTGTGTTCTGGTTGAATCATTCAATTCACATAACCTGTGCAGTTCAGGAAAATCATTAAAAATGGAACTGGCTGTTGAATAATGACATACATTTGGCATGTTTGAGTAATTTACTTTTTTATCTTATTGAATGCTTTTGTGAAATTCATTAGCTCATCTATAAAACATGTAATTTTAAACATATTTCTTTCTAGAAGATTAAGATCTTGTCTATATATTTACTTATATGTTGATGATTGTAAAGACTCAAATTATGTTTTTTATTTTGCCAAGTTGAATTAAATACTTTAGAATTTTGGTTTTTATTATATAACTGAATGAGCTATCCAAAGTAGAAAGTGAATATTTTCTTAATGTGAATATTTTATTAATGAAAACATTAATCATAAATACCTTAGCATTTTTGTAAGTATCAGCTAAATGACCATTAGATAGCTACTTTAAAAATAGAGATGATATTAAGACATATCAGAATGATATATACTTATGTTTTGACCTGGACCAAATTGCTGATAACAGTTATAATAATTATATCTCTTACTTCTTTTTATTTTTTAAAAATAGTTTATAAAAATAACATGTTAATTGAAGAAATTAAAAATACAAAGAGATTGGCTGCATCTTATCATTAATACCACCCTATGGGGCAGTGATCCATATGATGTGTGACAGTTCATTGCTTTTACAGCTTTGTCAGAATAAGTAGTTCCCAAAGAGGCTCACAGATGCCTGGAGTTCTCTTTAACAATTTCCATAGTACATAAAGTCAAAACTGTTTTCTTAACAGTATTGAGATGTCAGTTAGCTTTTTGTGGAATTGACATTGGAAATGACAATACAAAAGCAATGATGGATAAATGCAGGTGCTTAGCAGGAATCTATGAAGGCACAAATCTGAACCAGAAGTCATCGCAATCTTCATAGTACTCCCAGTGGGAAGACATGCCAGTTTCATGTTGGAGAAGTAAAAAGTATTAATTGTTTTAAATTCCATCCCTTGGGTACCTGTCTTTTTAAATATTTTTGATGAAAATCTGAAGCATGCACAAAGTACTCATGTCAAAGTAGGGTGGCTATCCTGGGAAAATCATGCAAACTAAGTTAGCCATTTTTTCATTAAATACCATTTGTATTTGAAGGACTGTCAAACTACGATTCCGGTGAGAGTTTGTGGATGTTTTGTCAACAAAATAAGGAGAGTGAGTCTGTCTTATACATGAAACAACTGACAGCATTTGTGGATAACGATGGAACTCAAGCTTTCAGATAAAAATCCAAGATTTAGAAAATTGTACCTACACCTGGGATCTCAATAGTTTCTTAATGTTTTGTGACTTTCTTATTACGATTGCCAGTGATATTAATGAACATGACATCTTTGATAGTGGATCATAAAATCTGGCAACTTTTAGAAGATTTGTGTGACATAGTAAACTGATAATTTCCATATGGTCGCTGCATAATATCATAAATTAAGGAGCAAGGACTCCTTCAAACATATAATTGGTATCAATATATTTTAATGAAAGAGAATATGAAAAATCATTGAAGTGTGGTGACTAAGCAAAAAGTAGAACATATAACATGAAAAAATGAACAAAGGAAACAGATTGAAAATTAAACAAATAGATCTCTTCAATCTTCGATAAATTACATAAAGTGATGTTCATCATAAGGAAATTGTCTCAAGCAAGTAAGATGTTATCACAATGAAAATTAAATGAGCCAAAAATGAAGAAATAGTAGAAGAGAGATACACAAAGTCAGAGAGGAGGAAACTGATGTAAAAATTTAAAAATAAATATAGACTAATGTGTTAGGAATATGGTACAATTAGAAATAATTGATATGAATTGGAAATGAATATAAATACAGAATGATTTTTAATAGGGTGATTGGATTTTAAAAGAAAGTCACAAACTGTAATATAAGTATCACAAGACATAATAGTAGAGAACTCTCCTGATACATACAGGGAAACAAAACCATACATGGAAGAGATGCACTCAGCGCTGGGGATGGGTATGCAGAAAACATAGCATCAACGCAGTCTAGGGAGGTTCTGAAGTTCACTAATAAGAAATTATGCAAGTAACTTCACAAAATCATCTGATAAACCAAAATGATTTGAGAAATTGATACCAATCAAATTATTCTTAAAAGGGCAGTATTTCAAAACTCTGGAATAATTATACTACAGGCAATGTTAGAGCAAAGTAGTCCTTAAACGTAATACTCAAACAATGATAAATAAAATACAAATTAAGACTTTTTAAAAATATGTGATATTTTAAAATATTGAAATTAAATATATTAAAAATTTTTGAAAACAAGAAGAGCAGGAAGGCTGTGTAATAATTGATGAGAGGGACATGTAGTACGTTTATTTCCTCTTTTTACATAGCTTCGGGTCAATGCATTTCAAGAAAAACCAGATCATATGATTACAGAAACATGAAAATTCCAAGCTTTTAGCTTAAATAAGTTTAGCTTCTGAGGATTTTTTTAAAGCATACGAATCTATTTTATTTAATCAATATTTGAACTCTCTATAGAATTAGACGTACGATTTTTATTCTATGATTTGTGTATATTATGATTTAATTTTAGCAATGTTTATTTTCTGGGTGAAATTATTCAGAAATATATTTTATTTTTCTTCCCTTTTTCTTTTTACATTTAACTCTTCTGTATTGGTTGAATTATTTCATGATTTTTTTATTAAAAATTTAAAAGTCTTTTTAAAAGTATATTTGCTCAGAAGCCTCATAAGCTTCCTTGCTGCTTACCTGTAGGGGAAAAATGTAACATCTTTTCTTTACTGATTACTAACTTTATGACTGAGAAACCCTACGACAAAAGATAGATGAGAAAATTTTATTTTTATCTTTAGTACATACATCAATCATCTCTAACTTTTTAAATGTATAGAATGCAATTATAACATTTTAACTTTTCTTTGCGTCTTTCTTTCTTTCCTTCCTTTTTTTGGAGACAGGATTTTGCTGTATGATTCAGTCTGGCCTCTAAATTTCTATTCCAATCCTCCTGAGTACTGAGTTTACAGGCATGGTCACCACATCTAGTGTTGTTTGCCCAATTTAAATCTTTCTTTTAAGATTTATTTGATGGGATCAGATCAAATTTTAACTTTGCACTCTGATCATACATAGCTAGTAACTCAAGACCCCAATGATGTACTCATACTTCATAAATGATGAGTTTCTACGGCTCTTGGGAACAGGCATTCCTCCCAATCCTGTGTTAGTATTGGGTACCAGTCTCTCAGATCCTTTGGGGTCCTCTTGACTCAGGTATTAAGTAATTTTTACACACAACTTGATGATTAGTAATTTATGGAACATTCATGGGGATCCTTTGAAGATCTTTGGAGTTCACTTTCTTCATAGCACTTTTCTCTCCCAGACTTTGTTCTGAATATTCTAGCCTTCATGTTCTCTCTGGGTCTTGATTTTATCTGTTCAATGGAGGGTGTTCACTGGACCCTGCCTTGATTTTCCTCCCTGTACTATCCCATGACCTTTATAACTTTGCTCTTTGATTATTTTGTATTTTCCTCATGGACAAGTCTTTCTCTAGAGACTGAGAGGTGCCATTAAGCTCATTGAACTTGGCCATACACACAGTCTACTCTCTAATTGCTGTTAAGCCAAAGTTTGTATTTTTCTTTCTACATTAAGTAAAAACTATACCAAAGTAGCCATATTGTTTTGTCAATTGCCCTCATCAGGGCCCTTGGTAACTTTTCTGGGTCATTAAAGTAGCTACCTTTACATTTTCAGTATTTTTTCCACACGAGAAAATGCCCTGTTTCATTGGACATCCATGTTATGCCCTAGTAGGGGCTTTTTGTGGATATTGCTACATTTGAAAGGGCATTATCAAATCATTTCTTAATAAATTATTATCTGCAAGTTGTTCCTTTATTTGATTCAAGGGGCCCTTGAAAATACACCTGCATGGGGAGAAATTAGGGACTTTTTGATTCAGCAAGCAGCCCTTCTACTGTAAATTGCCTAGAGACCATCTGTGCCTTATTTTCTTTCTTGTTTATAATCAAAAGTTGGCTTAGTCATTCAATTTCTCCTTCGTTGATTAGCTGTAGACTTGTAGTCTCCTCTTGAATTATTCAAACCAATTTTCTTTTCTGTTATAAAACTCACCAATGGTAGGAAATTCTAATCCATCATCAGAGCTGGACTGTGGCCCCTCAGGACACCCTCAGCAGCTTTTGTGCCCTGCTCCCTATAGGGAGTCTTCTGCACCTGGATTGTTTAGAACATCCAGGGGCAAATCTGTTTCGAAAGTTCTCTCCGTGAAAAAGCAATTGTATCACCAGCCTGGTGCAATGATTTGCCTTTCCCATGATTTTACAGTCTTTCCAACTGAGGAATCTTAGCTTTTTCTGCCTGTTTAATTAGAGGCAACCTTTTTTCTTACTCTATCCAAATCATATCTAGAAAACTGGACAACATAGTGGTTTTTATTGTATGACTTGAATTGCTCCAAATAGAGGTTCTTACTTAGTTAAATATCAAATGTGAAACAAGTGTTCATTGCTTCTGTGCATTTCCATTAGGCAATAGCTGTGGAACACTTGTACTTGATAGTCATAAGGAAATCTGAAAACACAGGCAACCTTTCTCTCTGCTAACAATTAAGGCAGGATGGCTTTGAATAGCCAGACATCTGCTTCCTGCTGCTCTTACTTTACTTTCATTTCCTGGTAATTCATTTTGAACCTTGCTGTTAAATCTCAAAGAATGCTTCCTTAGTCATAAATACAGCTCTTCTGCAAACAAAATGCAGGTGGAACTAATGGAGAATTCTTGCCTTTCCATCTGTTGTGTGAGTGTAAGATGTTAAAGCTTCTATATGAAGATATGAAGAATCCAGAGCTCTCTAGGGGCCCAGTGGATTAAACATGGTGTGATAAGGACCATAGACATAGAGCTAAGACTCAAACCTTTCCTGGAAAACCATTCCATTTTGCCAATACACCACAGAGGTAAACACAAGTACTGTGATGCTTAAGTCACCAAGCATGGCTGCATTTCAACAGAACATTGTTTATGGACACTGGAATCTGAATTTTATATTTTTTGTGTAACACATCCTTTTTTTCTATATTTTCAAACACTCAGTAATGTAAAAACCATTCTTAGATTGTGGGTTGTGCAGATAGAAGTCAGGATTTGGACCATAGCTGTGAATTACTGACCACTGCTCCAGGAGGGATTACATGTTCAAACAGCAGCAGCAACAGCACAAGGGGTCATGATTCAGAAACAGAAAAGGAAAGAGTTGCATAGAGCCCTTTCAGGTCTGGAAGTGGTTATGAATCCCTGCGAGGAAGTAAGTCTCAAAGAGAGATTGTCTGAGATAAAAGTAGTTCTGGATTTTTCTGAAAGGCTTTTCATGTCCCTCAAATGGAGCACCAAACACTTCCCAGAACAACCATTATAGTGCTTCTTCCATAATGTAGCCTCCAGAAGAACCAGGGGAAGCACTGAACCACTGTTTCACAAGGGCATGTGGCATAACACTCCAGGGCCGAGAGCAGAGTAGCTAGTCCACTAGGGTTTCCTTAACTCTTCCATATGAAGGTGGGAATGAAATGTGCCTATGACTATACCTCAGACAACACAGACTTTGTGGGGAGGGAAAGATCTGAGTTTGCAAAAGATCCAGCTGTGGGAGGCAGCAGTGAGGAGGGGGGTCTCATATCTCATTCAATCTCAGGTTAGTTGCTTAGAGAGATGTTAGGAGCACATTCACAGTGGAATTGATACAAACTGAAGTTATTTCTCAAGAGATAAAATACATTTATATGCAATTAAAAAGAAGAGATTCATTAGTGTAAGGTCTTAATGTTTAACAGTTCTGACTCCTTTTCAGTTAGAAATTTTATGATTCACCATACGAGAGATTGTGAGGGTTGGGGGAGAGGCAGGTGGTACAAAATGCTGAATTCAATTTCCTTCCTAACTTGAAACTTTCAGAAGTGCTGCACATTCTAATAGGACTTTTAACCATCTTTGCTTTTGTCAGAAAGTGTTCTTCTTTTCTCTTTTTTAACTAGATGACAGGGACCAATTAAATTAATGAGGCTCACAAAAGTATTTCCCTTGGCAAATGGCAGGCTGTATTAATGTTTGCACAGTGCACTTTCTGAGCTGTAAGCTTCTATACTAAAAGCCATGTTGCACAAGATATGTTCATGTGCTATTGGCTTCTGCCACAATACATATTAAGTATCAGATTCAATGTTTTAATGTTGCATATAATTTAGACATGTGTGGACATATATGGCTACTAGAGGTATAAAACATGAGTGATAGCTTCATGTGACTCACATCATTTAGTCAAATTAGTTTATTTAATAATGACAAGCAAAATTTCCTCAATGATGATAAAAATAATAGAAATGCTAAAAACATGTCTATTTACATTGTTCAACTACTTTGATAGTGATATGATTAAATCATTATTATAATCTCTCTAATATTGTATTTAGAGATACTCATATACATAAAGGAGAGCAAAATGACCAGAGCTCAAAAAGCTAGAATATTAGGATAATAAATAATACAGTATTTTTCTTATAAAAGCACAGTACAAACAATAGATATCATTACTTACACTTTGGACTTCTCTTAAACAAGAAACCAGTGTTTTAAATTGTTTATTCAACTTCAAAAAAAACTATCAACATATAAGTCCCCTGGTTTGTTTAGTATATCTTGTTTTCACCAGATAACTTCTTCTTAAAACAATACTTTGTACATCAGTATTTAAATTTAATAATGCATTAAAAATTGTCTCTTTCTAGGGGCCGGGGATTTAGATCAGTGGCACTGAGACTGCCTCAAAATCACAAGGTCCTGAATTTGATCCCTGGTACCAAAAAAAAAAATATTTCTTTCTAAATGTAATTATTATAATTATTGAAAAAATTACCAATAAATAATAGCAAGTTTTAAATTTGTGTATATATGGAGAAAGGGTAATCTATTGATACAATATGGCGCCAATATCTCAAAGTTCACTTGACTTCTAAATTTGTTATAAGTGCAATGATATACTGGCTAAATGCATGAAAAATACATAACCAATTTCAATATCACAGTGAAATTCCAAATTGAGGTGAATTGCTAACTTAACATACACTATACATTGTAGAATTATGTTGTATTTCTATTAGATTTGTGGGTTGTATTTCTAATATGATTATTTTCTAGCCTTCATGGTCACAAAATAATTCATCTGATTTACTATTCTGTATTAAAGGGTGTGATTTCATTTAAAATATTTTTTAGAATCAGGAACATTCTCCATGTAAAGGGATACTAAGAACCGAAACACAAGTTGATGACCAAGGTACAATGAGCAAGAGGGACTTTATTTACACTGGAACTTAGAATATGTAGACACTGTACATTTGCCATTTACACATTTAGGCTACTATTCTCTGGGACAAATTCACTAAAGGCACCAAATCAAGTGAATTTTTATATTACAATTGGTGCACTTCTAAGAACATAAATGAGCAACTTTAAATTAAAAAGGATGGAAAACAGGGTGACATTCACTTGTGATACTTTCAATTGGCTGGATAAGAAACACCTAGCATATTACCAAAGCATAATTCTGGGTGTGTTTGTGAATGATTAACATGTAGGGCAGTGAAGTGAGGAGGAAAGAACCACCCTAACTGTGGGACCGTCCAATGCAGTCTTTCAGGGTGGATGGAATAAAAAGAGCTAAAAAGGACACGTGCCCATTTTGAAAAGCTCCAGTCTCCTTGAGTGGGTCCATCCTTTGCTAACATCATCTTTGGATATTGTTTTCCAAGGTTCCGGTTTCTTCAGCTTACAGGCCTTCACCCTTGGTCTGGTGGTACATCCTTGATCCATCCAGCTCTTTGGATTCCATTTTTCTGGGGCTGAGTAGGCACTTGATCATCCACCCTTCCAGTACACAGACAGCCACTGTGGACTCTCCTACCTCTTATCCTGTAAGTCTACCTAATAAATCCCCTTGCATAATTATACATAATTTTCTATCAATTCTATTTCTGTAGAGAACCCTAATCATTACAACAGTTACTAAGTACATATACATTTTAAAAACACAAAATAAATACATTTAGAATGCTACTTTTGACCCAGAGGTAGTTAGATGACCCACAATTAACCACCCATTGCTAACATCTGGAAACTGGACAAAATAGAGAAACACCTCCTTTCAGATTTTAGAAAATAGGCAGCTCTGACCAGTCTTTGAGACAAAGGAAACAAGGTGAGCCCTGCTTCTGCTTAAGATTTCAACCAATAAGCAACTTACAAAATACACCATAGAGAGAGGGACTTCTAATAGCATTTGAGAATCTGATTGGTGGAGAAGACAGATATTGGAGTTTGAGAAGGATGAGGATTCTAGAACTTGTGAGACAAAGTTCAGAAAGGAAGGAAAAGAAACTATCTGGAAATTTGTATAGTGGCTCAATTTGCATTTTGGCTGAATATTAATCTGTACATTTAAAGGACAAAGTGCCACGGAGCTGGACAAAAATGACTTCTGAAAGGGAAACAATTGCATGGAAGATTTGAGAACAATTGTCAGAGCCCATACAGAGTTAGCAATCATGAGTTCTATCACCTGACTCAAAAGTCTACACCAAATGCAAAACACCAAGAATATATAAGACAAACTTGAGGCCAAAAACCAAAGCTGGTAAAATGATACAAACATTGTATCTTATACAGGATATCAAGAGCATAACTAAGACAGTGTTTTATTGATGAAATGATGGGTGCATAAACAAAGTTTAACAGAAAATCTAGAGACAGCTCATTTTTCTTTAATTTTGATAAAGGAGAGACTAAAGTGGCTATCATTTCTAATTAGGGTGCTCCACAGTCTTTTAGAGTGGAAAATAAATTTTAATCCCTACCTCACACTATGCACTGAAATCGATTCCAGCATGATTGTACACCAAAATATGAAAAGGAAACCATTAAAGCTCCTAAAATAACCTTCTAGAATGGTAAGATATTTATAGTTATGTGTTCGTGGAATAAGTAAAACCTTTAAAGAAAACACACATCTCCCATGGGGGGGAAAATGGGCAGCACAGACTACATTAAAATTGAAAGTGAAATAAATAGCACACACGTGTAAATACCAGTTTCTCTGGTGTGAGAAACTGAAAGTGTAAATAAGAATTAAAATGTATAATAGATAATGAGAAATAGGAAGAAAGTGTCCAAAGGGGAAGGAGAAGTGGGAGAGGTATGGGAAAGGAAAGAAGGGAAAGGAATAAATATGAGAAAAGGAAAAAATGGAAACAAAGTCTTTGTAAATAACGAGGGGTAGAGGGGTTAAAGGTAGGGCAGGGAAATGGGAAAAAAATAAGAACCAAGATATATCATGTAAAGGTACAAATTCTCAATGACAAATATCATCATATTGTATACCTAAAATGTACCAATAAACATTAAAGAAGAAAAAAAGAAAATGATTGCTCAACAAGAGTGGTAAGACACAAAATGCAAGAAGATATCTGCAATACTTTTGTTCATCAAAGAATTTATTCCCAGAAGATATACATATTGATACACAGTAAGAAAGGTTGGGCAAACCAATACAATAAAATGTATAAAATACTTAAGGACATACTTCATAAAAGAGATTATCAAAGAGCCAGTGAGCATCAGTCTTATTAATCACCAAAATAATGAAAACTAAAACCATGAGATGCCAATCAGTGAAAGAACAGAATGGTTAAATAGAGAAAACAGAAACACCAAGCATTTTCTACAACGTGGAACAAGTGAAATCCTCATGTCTCATTGATGGAGATGTAAATATGCTAACTCCTTGCATAATGGTATTATCTACTAGAGTCTTGTACTACTGATCAATGTCACTTTTGCGGAATATACTCCAAAAAGAATATATATATATATATATATATATATATTCATAGCAACACAAGCATCATAACAAAAAGTGAGAATAAATAAGCGTGATATAATCATATAATCAAATGTTAAAGTTTCAGCCTTGATTCTGTGCAATTCACTTAAATTTCTTATAAAATAGGTAGGTACCCTTTTTGTTTGTCTGGATGAATGAGATTTATAAAGACAGCAATGTAATAACATATATGGAAAGTAGCCAGCTCAGTCATCAACCTCTTTCTCTGATACACTCATTAATATTTCTCATTTCACTTATTAATCTAGTAAAAGAAATCATAGTTTAGACTTAAGATAGAATCTGTTCCATTAATTTACGTGATTTACTTGTATTTATGTTCTTTCTGTTTTTTCCTTGTTATATCATCTACAATTCTTATATTCTCTTCTGATTTTTTCTGCCCAGTCATCCTATCAATTTGATGCTCCTTCCTCTATTCAGATTAAACAGTGAATTTCAATTGGAGTATTTACTTCCTTATTTGTGAACATATTAATAACTTTGATTTTGGTGAGTAGGAGGAAAAAATGTTAGATTAACATTTCATAAGATTTGAATCTATTCTTTTCTTCAAAATATGCATCATAAAAGACATCTGAGCCAAGAGTTCCCACATTAGCTTCCCAGTCCTCCTTTCTGAGCTCCCTGAATATTGCTCTTGTTAATTTGTTAATAATAGTGATGTCTGGAGAAACTTATTAGCAGTTTGTTGACTGCAGGGTTCTCACTTGTGACTAGATAAAATGAGCTGCAGAGATGGAACTCTGACTCCAGAATCCTATAACTTACAGAATTTTTAAAAATAAAAAAATATTTTAATAGTACTTATATTCACATAAATTTTATTGACATTTAAAATAATTTGACTATGTATATGAAAGAATAATTTGTAAACATTTCTGTTTTGTTATTCACATTTCTCACCTACAAAGATCCAGTTCTCTGGGACAGTACCTATTTAGGAGCATGCAACTGTCATGGCTGATAGCTCCACCAGTTGTCAGGTTGACAGCCTGACCAGTCACCGGAGGATCCCCGATCACCTGATGCGAAGAGAGCAGGGGATGAATGAGTACTATTCAAAGAACAAGGAATGAAGAATAACGAATGATAGTTTATTACTTTGGGGGAATTGATCTTTAGCTCTCTTGTGGGTAAAGACCACCTAATCTTATCTCTGCCCTGGCTAAGACCACTGGCTCTAGATTAGTCAGTATTTATGATTATACAACATAACAAGGGGGTTTGAAAGCAGATGTAGGAAACAGGAGAACTAATGCACTTAATGAGCTAGGCTTGGAAAAAGGGCATAACTATGTGTAATTGTGAAGGCCAGGTCACAGTTCACAAGGCACCTGTGCTATTTTGCAGGTCATAGTTAACAAGCCACCTGCATTATCTTAGCTAACATATGATCTTAGAGAATGATTGCACAGAGCCATAATTTCTCAGCTTCAGTGTTTTTTTGCTATAGAGATGTCACAATCCCATCAATCATTGAGATCTTAATTGTGACCACTGGCATAGGGAGGTTTGTGTGAACACAAGCTGAAAGGTCAATTAGCAATTCACACTTAGGTCTTGGAGTAACTCATAATCTTAATCAATAGCTGAATTCATAAGCCAAATCAATAATATCTGAACCCTGCTCAGTGTGGTTTCAAGCTGGTCTCCTGCATTCTATAATTGTGCTACGGTAAGGTAGACTGGTGCTAGGACTTAAACATTTTTATATTTTTTTCTTTCTAGCTTTGTCCAAGCATGATGGTTAAACAAAAAATAGTACATATATAATTGGATAATTTCATGAGTTTTGACATAGATATCTAATATATTCACATACTTGGAAAACCATCAAATTAAATTAAAACAAAAATTTTCTCTAGCTCCCTTAATTGCTCACACTATTCTTTGCTACCTCATATTCAAGTAACCACTGACCCACTTTCTGTCATCACAGATGAACTTTCATTAGGTTTAGGTGAATGAAATGATACAGAATGTAACTTTTATGTGGTTTGGATTCTTTCACTTAGTGTGGTTATTTGAGCTTTGGTTTTGTACAAACACATATCAACAGTTTGTTCTTTTTTAAGTTTGAGTATTTATTCTATTTTGTGTATATACCAAAAACTCTTGATCTATTCACCTTTTCATGAAAATTTGAGTTGTTTATAGTTTTGGGCTACTATAGATAAAGGCATTATGAATATTCTTCCACAAGTCTCTGTATGAATCTATAATTTCAGTTCTTTTGAGTAAAAATCACTAGGTTATATGATAAGCATATGGTTAACTTTTTAAAACTTCTAAATTGTTGCCCAAAGTGAATGAAAAATTTTCATTCCCACCAACAATACATGAAAGTACTAACTAGCTCTTCCATATCTATGCCAACACTTGGTTTGGTCAAATATTTACTTTAGCCATTCTGATGAGTATGCAATGACATCTCATTACTTTCATTTGCATTTCTTTTAAGATTAGTGATGTTTGGAACCTTTCAGGTCCTGATGTGTCATTTACTAAGTTCTTTAAAAGTTTCTATTCAATTGTTTGCCTTTTATTTAATTTGTTATGGATTATTGTTATGGATTTTTCCCCCCAAAAATGGAATTTTGTTGAAAAAAATCTGGCAAATATATCTCCAATTGGATCCTGGAATCAGCAGTCAGTGCACAGAGGTATGACTACATTTAAAAGCTAATGTACTATAGAAAATTTCTTCTCAGTATCACAGTGAGTAATCTTTGAAATGGTTAAATTTTATAATAGAATACATGCCAAATTAATTTCCAGATAGATTTGCATTTCAATAGTTTACTCTTTGGGTTTAAATCTTTCTCTCACTCCGACCCACCTTAAACCCTTTCCCTCTTCTTCTTTAGCACTTTTAAAACAAGTCTTTTGGGACCTACACATTTTAATGTATTCTTAGCTTTCCCTTCTTAAATACATCTTTGATTTTGGAACAATTTTAGGCCTCCAGAAAAGTTGTAAAGATAATGCAGTGAATTCTCATATAATATTCACCTAGTTTCTCCTAATGTTATCAAGTCACAGTACTTTTCAACACTGAAAACCAACTTTGATACATTGCTATTCACAGAACTGGATACTTCATTGGAATTTTGTGACGTTTCTACGAAAGTTCTTTTTTGCTTCTGTATTGAACCCAGGATACCACATTGCGTTTACTTGTGTGTACAGCTTTTTCTGGTACATATTACTTTTCTAGTCCTTTATAACGTTCATGCCCTGGACAATATCCCAGTGTTCAGTGTACATCTTTTGTACAATATTAGTCAATTTAAATTTGTCAATTTTTCTCATAACTAGACTGAGGTCATGGGTTTTAAGGACGAAGACCATAGATCAGTGATGGTGAACCTTCTAGAGCTTTCAATGATACAAACAGCCCTCTGTGGCATGAGTGCCACAGTTTCATCATCACTGCCATAGATGCACCCTGCTACTCATAGCCTATTATAGTCCCATGACTCCAGTATCAGTTTTCACCCATGGTGTTAACCCTGAATCCTTGAGATAATTGATAGGTATATTTATTTATCTACAATGATTCTATTTGTCCCTTAGCCTTACTCTATGCTTTGGAAGTAAATTACTAAGGCTAGGCCACATTCAGAGAGGGCCACGTACATTTTAAAACCAAGCTGTGTAATAGTATTGTGGAAAACAAGTCGCCATAAATTTAATGACTTAAAGCCCCACCCATTTGTCATAGCACAGTTTTCATGGCTCAGCATCTGAGCATAGCTTAGCTGTGCCCTCTTCCCAGGGTATCTCCAGGCTCAAGTTGAAGTCTCTGCAGTGCTGGGGTCACATCTGGAGCTCAGAGTCCCTTTTGAGAACATCAGGTTGTTGTCAACAGAGTACCATTCATTGTGCTTGTAGTGCCAGTGTTCCCATGTCCTGCAGGCTGTTAACCAGGATTTACTCCAAGCTTCTATAAACTGGCCTCAAACCCTGGCCACATGGTCATTCACAGCACAGCAGTCTGCTTCCTTCCAGGCCTAGGAGCTGTCTGCTCACCCAGGATAATCTCCTTTTAGGAATAACTCAAAAGTTAGTAAATTAGCAACCTAATCCTGGTGGTGAATTCTATAACTCTGCCAGGCCCTGCCCACCCTCACAGAGGGAGTTATGCAGAGCCTGTATATTAAAGAGTGAGAGAGCCTATGGAGCAACTCACAATTCTGTCACATAAAGGCAGTCTTCTTATTAAGTTATAAGAATTCTTTAAAAATCTAGATACAAATCATTTGTCAGATACATAATGTACAATTTTTTTCCTCTGCAGCTTACATTTTCATATCTACAAAAGTGCCTTTTGAAAAGCAAATTTTTGATTATGTTCGTTGTTCAGTTTTTTTATTTTATAGTTTGTGTTTTTTTGTCCTACTTAAAAACTGTTTGTCTTACCCAACATCATTAAAATTTTCTTCTTTGTTTTCTCTTACAAGTGCCAAAATGCCAAGGCAATTAAATACAGAAGAGAAAATCAACAAACAATGCTACAATAAATAGAATCTTTAAAAATGAACTACATTTCCCCCCACATATCATATCATTTACAAAATTTAAATCAAAATGGATAACAGGTTGAAATGTAAAACATGAAACTATGATGTCTTCATTGATAATATCAAAATTATCTGTGATAAATTTTATACATAATAATCTAGGCAACATTATTCTCCTAAGGTCCATTCCGTAGAAAACATTTGCTCATTGCCCCTCACTATCAGGTACAGGAGGAAGCATTTTGAAGTCCTTTTGCTATGGAGCTGACAGGGAAGAGATAGATATCAATAAAATAGGGACAGTGACAAATATCTAAAAGTATATCCAGCAAATCTACCTATACATTCCTGTCACACGGCAATCTCTAGAATCTATGCCAAAAATATGTCAGAGCAACCACCTTCTATTAGGACTAATACTCCAGCAGATCATTATAAAGACTGGACAAACATTTGCACAATGTGTTTGATCGAACTGAAGACTGAACAGAAGTAGTCAAATATTAGACCTCGTATAAAGTTCTTTCTTATTATATTTTTGGGCTGGTAGACTATTTCTTACCAAAAAAGTTTAGGGCCAGATGTGTTTTAGACTTTGAGAGTTCTGTGGAGGGTCAAAGGGATTTTGCAGTCAGGGAGGAATATTTGTATGCAAAAATGAGATATTTGGGAGTGGACCCCAAGCCTAAATGTAATATATATTTTTTCTACAAACTTCAGTGTGCCTGTATATTGTGGCCAATTCCATGAAGTCAAGTATGGAATTTTCCTCACGTACTGTCAGCATTCAAACAATTTTAGATTCTGGGTCATTGCAGATTTCGGATTTTAGAATTAACGTGTACTTGGAGTACACCATTATATTTTCCATTTTTTTATTCTACAATCTTCTGTTTGCAAAAAATTGTTTTATTTTTCTTCTTCTGTATTTTGCTGCAGTGAGCAGCCTTATCATTTGACTTTTGCCAGATGACTCCTGGAAGTATTGAATGATTTACAATTAAGGACAATCCTAGCATAACTTTTTCATATATAATATTTATTGATGGAGAAGATCACCTCTTGATTTTAATTTTTGTTGAGTTTTTAACAAAAGTAGGTGTTGGAAAAAAAATTAAAAAAATAAAAAAGGGCTGGAGATTTAGCTCAGTGGTTTCGCCACCTGCTGTGCAAGGGCAAGGACCCTAGTTTGATCCCCAGCACCAAAAAAAAAAAAAAAAAAAAGCAGGTGTTGGATTTTCTCTACTGCTTCTGAATGCAACTATTAAGAACAATTGCTCAAAGAATATTATTGAAAATTTGGTGAAAACTCAAAAGTAGATACATAACTAGTTTAAAATTTTGAAAATGATGGTCAGATAAAAATGTCCTTATTGTTATAAAATATGCATGTATATGTTTAGAGATAAAGAACCCAATGTCTATAAATCTTAAGTTGCATTCAATAGTCTTAATTTTTATAAGAATATTAGTATTATTATGTTGAAATGATTATTATATAATAAAAAAATATGTATTTTGCTCTAATCTGTAGAAACAAAGACTCACTAGGTCATAGAAAATAGATGAACATACAAAATCAAAGAAGTAAAAATCTTAAAAATGAAAAATTTTCTCTAGAAAAATGAGAATGAACTCATGAATTTTCTGCTATTAAAATCTGTATTGAAAAGAGGCACAAGGAATGACCACCCACTAAGCATGTCTAGTCTTCAGATTATTGTCTCTAAATAACACTTTCTAGGAGGAACCAAGGGCATTGGCAGGAATGTCTGATTTTTGTCTGGGGAAAATAAAAGTTAATCTAAATCTCAGTCTTTCAAAAGCAAAGAAGCAATGAATGATCTATGGGATCTTGTCAAAGAACAAAGGGAGCCAAACAGAGACTGAGTGTTTAGGGTTAAGTAGTCTAAACATCACAAATGTTCCCTATTTCAAAGTGTTAGGGCAAAGGTTCACTAGTCAAGGGAAGTGATACAAAGAAGGAATGAACTATTTAATCTTTCAGTGTTTAATCTGATTACCTCTTTTCATGATAATCTTATTTTATAGAAGAAAAATTTTCTTTATGGAAAAAAATCATTGCTAATGAAGATTGAGTGACAGTGTTAGAAAATCATCATTTTGCAATCATTTTGTAATGACACAATGTCTCTGGACAACAATTTCACTGAAAGTAAACATAAGTGGCTAAAGTTTGATGAAAAATTACAAAGTGAATCTACCACATTGACTCCCATAAATACCATCACTTCAAAAATGGATCAACCAGGGCCAAGGATTTAGCTCAGTGGTGCCACCACCCGCCTCAAGTGCAAGGTCCTGAGTTCAATCCCCGGTACTAAAAAAAAAAAAAAAAAAAAGAATCAACCAGTTACTATGGGCCTGATGATGAAATGTGAAAAGTACCTCATAAAAAGTATAGCCTAAATATTTGGATATACTTTCAAAAATACCATGAGGTAGCCATTGATCATTGAATCCAGAAGATAAATGATTTTTTTTAACAACTCTAAGTTATTTTTAAAAGAAAGAATGGAAACATAAAATAACTAAGCAGTATTTTCCCAAAGTGTGAATCTCACTATGTCAATGCTATAAATTCAACTTTTTACATCTATAATCTCCTAAGCCACATTAAACACTAAAAGCTCCAGCTAATGTAAAGTAAAGCCCTTCATGATGAGAAACTTGTCCACTATCTTTATCTACTCTGTTTTATATATTTTCATATGCACCCTACAATTTGATAATGTTTATTATTTACGCTTATCTTAGTGTTCTGTGGATTTTTGTTTTCTGGCAATCTGGTGAATGCCTACTCCTTTTGAAAGAAGAAGAGACATTCTCCCTATGCAGGCAAGCATCTGACATCTACAGGGAAAAGTAATGTTCAAAATATGCTGCCAGGTTCTGTCTTTTCCCTAGCTCATAGCAGCTACATCCCTGCAGGAGCTGCTGTCTCCATTAATACTTAAGCAAGGCAGCACTGGCCTTAGATGGACAGTCCCAGTCTCATGGGCCATAAGAATCCCAGGCATTTGGCTACTGCCAGAGGACAATCTCCTCTGCTTAGACAGGTGTCCTCTCACCAGGCAGGTATGAAATGCAAGGTCCAGGGAAGGCATACCAGGGGCTACAAAGGTATCTCAGAAGTTTCTTGTGGCCTGAGGAAGATGAGGAGCAAGTGAAAAGTTGTGTGACATTGACAGACTGGGTTGCTCTCTATGGTTAACTAAATCATCAGTGACTAGGGCTATGATACAGCTAATGCTCCACAACCAAAATAGACTCAGGTCTCCAGGAAGACCATCAAATCTTGAAACTCCCACCTTGACTGGCATTAACCCTTTAATCTGGATTATGAGGATATCTTGGGGAAAGTAGTTAATAATCATATTGCAGATGTTATAGTATTGTAACACTTAGTATGGAAGTATATGTTCAGCAGGTTTAAAGACTCTGAGCTCTTACACTCACTGAATTTTTTAACTATTTTCTTGCTTTTCGATCTCTTGCAGTTACCACATTCAGGAATCTCTCTTTCCCTCTTTAACTAATTTTCTGTCTTGCTCTCTCCAGCTGGGCAGTGAGTGAACTATGGCTCTAAACTGTGGATGGGCAGGTCCTAAGGAATAAAGAGATAGGAGAAGGAGGTCTGGGTAGATTTTAGCTTTAAGCTAAATTCTCTGTCAAGTTACCAAAGGACTACATTTTCAGAGAAGTATGCATTTATTACAGGTGAAAGTATCTGTTGTGACCTTGTTTATCTCTGATTTATGAATTTTTAGAGCCCACCTGAAAAATATATCTTCATCCCTCCCTATAATACCGTCATCCATATATTCCCTGAAATTCTATGCAACAGCTTCAGACTTCATGTAATGAGTGCTTCCAAGATTTGAATGAACCTGCTTTTCAGGGACTGAGTTCAGACAGGAATATGAACGGGCAATAGTTTTGTTCATCTCTGATCTTAGACACATTTTCCCATTGCACCTGCCAAAATGTTCTTGACACAAGCTTCAGAGTTGGTTGACATAAATTTCAGTCTTCCATTAAATCCCGTTACTGACATTTGGTGCAAAGTTGAGCAACATCCAAATCTCACTAGGCCTCATTTACCTCTAAATTAAGGAGAAGCTTAAAGTGGAAACTCATACAGGAAGGCCACAGACTCCCTGGACTTCCTTCAATATCCAGTCAAAAGTGCCAAAGGGAAACTTTACTCTCTGCTTTGGTGTTTGTTCACTGAAGTCTGACTTGCTACTGTGAAGAAAAAAGAATTAGTATCAGTCCAGATAGATAAAAATGGACCAAGGAGATGGACATACCAAAGCCTGAAGCCATGGAACTAAGAAAGAAAATATGAGGTTAGTGAAGAACTGATCTGGTATCTGGGGTGCAATTCTCTCAGGCCAATTTTAGAGAGCACAATAAGAAATCAATGGTCAGGAAGTAGCTACTCCGAGTCATGAAGTTCCAGGAGATCCACAGAGTTTTATCAACACATTTGCAGACTGAGTCTCATTGCCAAACACACCATAGTTATTATTGCATGGTGCTGAGTTACAAGACAATAACTAAAACACAGCAATAAAAACAAGCCTCCTTTTGACTGTCTTAGTAGGGGACTAGGAAGAGAACCATGAGAAAGCAATATTTTCTTGTCTCCCAAGCTGAGATAAACAGAAACCTGGTGTCCTGAAAAATGCTAATAAGTTCTCAACAGAAAAGCAGGGTCTGTGACAAAATAAATTTGGCAAGTCCTGGCTACACAAAATAATAGAATTCTCCAAAAGACTTCAAAGATTTTTAAATGTGCTAATATGCATGATAATTCTCCAAGAGTCTATGGTGTTTCCTAAACTCATTTAACTTCCAGGGTTTTTTTCTTTTCCTTTCAAAACTCCTATTAGCATCTCATTGGCATTTGTGGTCTGTGCCACTCAATTTGGAAACAGTAGTATAGTTCCATTTACATTTCAATGGTAGCCAAGACATAAGCCCCCTGAGAAGACTTCCACTGTGTTTGGCAATAAAATCCCCTCTGAAGCAGACTTCTGCATGCTGGGACAGGAACACAGAAAAGCCAGTGGGTGGACTGAACCAGTGCCCAAGTTGAACACCTCTAAACCCACATATATGGTAGCAGAATCATTGTAATGGACAGTTTCTGGGCCATTCATATGGTATGCCCAGATCTACAAGGATTGAGAGAGCCTGTGGGAAGGACCTGGTGTCCCATTTGACAAACAGGATGAGAGTGGGGAGTAAAGAAAGCAGGAAAAACCCAAACTAGAGATAATTTAAACAGTAAAGTAAAGGAGAGATGGTATGAAAGAGAGTTAGATTGTTTTTGGAGATGGGAAGATGATCTGGGGAAGTGGGGGAGAGGGGAGTTAGGCAGGGGAGAGAACTGGAGTAAAAGTGATCAAGCTGTGATATGTATACATATAAATTTCCCAGAATGAATGTAATTATTTTGATTCCATGCATATAGTAATAAAAAATAAATTCAAAGAAGAATGAAGGAAGCAACAAGGCCAACCAGAAGAAGGATCTGGAAGATGGAAGGCGCGAACTGCAGAGAAGGCTCCTGGTGGCCTGAAACACCTGGCTGAACTTCTACCCAGACTTCAGGAATTCTTCTCAAGTGTAGAAACCCTGGGAGTTTGGGGAAAGGAAGGAAAGAAGTCTGAGGGCGGAAAGGAAGGAAAAAGTCTGAGAGGAGAAAGGAAGGAAGAAAGGGAGGAAACAAACCTTGAACCTTGGAGAGACTCTGAGAGGTGCCTTGTCTAATCATTCACTGAAAAACAGTTTCCTAAAGTGAAAAGAGGGAAGAGACATCCATAACAAGGACTGAAAGCCAGGAGTGTCTCAGGAATGGAGTGAGGTCAGATGGCTGGTGAAGTGCAGCTCATGAAAAAGTGTCCAGGAGAAGTGGGCAAGCCTAAAGTTGATGGCCCTGATCAAGTGCTGAGGGAAGAAAAGGCACAAAAGTGAGCAGAGACACTGGAAGGGGCTCTCAGAGGTTGTGAGATACATTTCTCAACAGACACTTATCTGAGGGCATGCATCCTTGACTGGGACCCCAAAATACTCACTGAGAGAGTTACAGAAGCTCCCTGAGGGAATTTAGAAAGGTTTGGGGTTCTGAAAGGAGCAAAGAGAAATTTATAAGCTCTGAGTTCTGTGAACTGCCCTCATATAGCCACTGCCATGTTTGTGATTCCTGGAAAGGGGATATGCAGATTGCAGCCCCTTGGAAAAAGTCCAACACAGGAGTTTCACAAGGGAAGGTGGAGAGGCGATACTTCCCTTTTAGACATGAAGGGAAAGATACAGGCACTCCTCATTCGTCTATAAAGATTTGGTCAGTATTGCCTGAGGAGAATAACTGGGTACTCTTGACCTTGGAGGAGAGGAGCTGAAACCTGCAGCCTTTCTGAGCATGGCCAACTCTCATGGGGTCTGTCACAATCAAGGGGCAAGGGGCAAGCCTGGGCTGAGCAGAAAGGAAGCCCACAGTGTCTCACCTAAGCTGCTCCTATTTCTTTCCATTTGTCTCAGTAAGCAATCCACCAGATTTAATAAGCATATCTATTCACCATTGTAGGGTTTTAAAAGAACAAAACAGGGAAAAACAAAATCACAGAATTTGGAGAAAAACATAAAACAGTTTCAAATAATAGGAGATTTCCTATTCTATAAACATCCCATTTGCACCCAGACTGAGATTTTAAATCTGTAATGATAATATAAAACTTGTTCAATTCTGGGTTAAGTAAAGCATTTCTAAACAGTGTCTGAATCACAACCTTGTAATTGTGATTACAATAGGTAAACCACATGTGTATAGGGAAACCACATGAGTGTGTCTTTAGCACACCTAGAGGTTAAAGCATTTCAAAGGGGAGGGGACTAGGAGAAGTTCTAATACAAAGATCTAGGAGTTCCTGTCCAGTTATTCTTGTTGAATCAGGACCAGGCTTTCCACCTATTCTGCCTCCTCCTCTAGGTCTACAATGTTATTATTTCAACATACAATTAATATAAAGCTCATCAAAGAAACGCTTTTCTCTTCATACCAGTTCTTTGAAATTCACGGTGTATTTTATGCTAATAACACATCTTGGCTCATTTGAATAGTGGCTACAGAAGAAAAGTCAAACCCAAAAATTTGACAATAACTCATATTAATAATGAATTTTAGTAATGAATTGAGCAATATTAACTATAAATTTATAAATGTACATATGCATTTATATAATCCTTTCTACAGATAAACAATAAATAGAAAATTAACAATTTGTAAAAGCATCATTTAAAATAGCCGCAAAAATTTGCGTGTGACCTGAAATAATTTGTGTACAAATATTCTTTAGAAAGAAATTATAATACTTCAGTATAATTCACTTAAAAATACTTTAAAAATTAACTGGACATTCCATGTCACCGAATATGAAGCTGATCATAAAAGTTTCAGTTCCAGCCAATTGGGCCCACCACTCCAATAATTTCAACAGAGAGCCTGGTGTCATTTAATAAGGTGAGCAAATGGTGGACATTGGCAATTTATTCCTGGAAAGTGAGGAAAAAGAAGGGTAGGAGAGTTTGTCAACATTGTGAATACAAAAAGCTGTCTTTTCATAATTTGTATTTCTCTGATTACTAAAAACATTGAACAATTGTTCATACTTCTTTAAAACAGATTTTCTCTTATGATATGACTAAAAATTATTTGCCCTTTTCTCAGCTAGGTTGTTTATATTTTTCTTTGTGATTCACAGAAATCTTTTTTAATACTTTGGATATAATTTTTTCAGTTCTGGTTGAGTAATATTTTCTACAAGTACTTGGCTTCTTTTTTATCTTCATAATACCTTTTTATGCAAAGGGGATCTATCAATGTAATGGAATTTATCTTTTCTCTAGTGGCTGTTGCTTTGTGTCTTGTTTTAAAATGTTTTCTAGTATATGATCATAAAACATTCTTGTTTTAGTCTGTTCAGGATGCTATAACACACTATGATAAAATTAGCAACTCATAAATAATAAAAATTATTTTTCAATTATGGAGACCTAGAAGCCAAGATCAAGGCCGATTTGGTGTCTTCTGGTGGTGAAAAAGAGTCAAAGCGCCAAGGCTCTCCATAGAACAAGGGGAGCCTCTCTCCAGCTCAAAAACACTCCTAAGAACTCACCTCCTAATGCCATCACCTTGGGTGGTAGGATTGCAATATGTGACTTTTGGAGAAAACAAATACTAAAATCATAGCAACTTCGATGTGTTATATTTTATATTTTGGAAAATTTTCCTTTTGGATCTGATGTTGTTGATATATATAGAATTGATTTTTGCTCATGGTATAAAATAAAAATACAACTTTATTTTTCCTATATAGTTAGCTTTTTTAGCATTATTTATAACATGGCTCTCCTGTTTCTATTGAAGAGCAACAGGAAATCTAACATGTAGAGAATTTCCACAGGGGCACTAATCTGTTTCTACGCCATTTTTATCTGTTTCTGAATAACAGAGAGACATTCTTATGATGCATTAATTTGTATATTTTATGTAAATGTAGCTATTAGAAAACAAAATTATATATGTGGCTCACATTGTATTTCTATTTTACAGTGATGACATAGCCACCTCTTTCTTTAGATGTATATCAGTTATTTCCCTTTCTTGTTTGATTGGGTGCTTAAGGTCCATATGGAATAGATGTAGTCATAGTTGAAAGTCGCCTATCCCCTGACTGTATGAGACAATAGACTGTACTTCCCCCTGGAATATGACAGGGATGCAGGATGGCTTATATACTCTTTAACAAAGCATACAAATTTGTTTCTTTTCCTATTTACTGGGAGTTTTTGTTTGATTGTTTGTTTCCTTTTTGAGACAGGGTCTCACTACATAACACAGGCTGGCCTGGAACTCACATTAGTACTCCTCCCTCAGCCTCCCTGCTCCTGAGAATTGGGATTACAGGTATAAGCCACCACTCCAGGCTATTTGTTTTGTTTTTAATAATGGATACTGAAATTTATCTAATAATTTTTCTCCAAGAATGTGATATATTTTGTTAGTTATTTTTATAGCATTGAATCAACCCATTATTCCTGAAATAGTCCAAACTTGTCAATATGTTATCTTATTAATATTTAAATTTGCTAAAATATTTATTGTGGCACTTATATTATTTTGGTAATCATAATAATGATGTTAGCTTGACATTTTAAAAAGTGCTATTATCCAGAGGGAACACAAACATCGCTCTTATATTTTACAAAATAATGATTTGTTTATTTTATCCCAAATTTACTTTTTTTTCATTAAGTTTATTGGTGACATTAAGTTTATATGATGATATTCATCCTTGGGAATTTGTACCTTTACATGATATATCTTGGTTCTTATTTTTTCCCCATTCCCCTGCCCTCCCTTAAACCCCTCCACCCCTCTATATTTACAAAGACTTTGTTTCTGTTTTTTCCTTTTTTCAGATTTATTCCTTTGCCTTGTTTCATTTCCCCTACCCTTCTCACTTCCCCTTCCCCTTTGGACCTTTTCTTCCTATTTCACATTATCTATTGTACATTTTGATCCTTATTTGCACTTCCAGTTTTTCATACCAGAGAAACTATTCAGTATTTACACATGTGTGTCCTATTTATTTCACTTAAAAGTATGGCCTCAACGTGTATCCATTTAGCTAGAAATATCTCTAGTTCCTCAAATGCTGGCGGGGTTGTAGGGAAAAAGGAACCTTTCTCCAGTGTTGGTGGGAGAGCAGATTGGTGCAACTACTGTGGAAATCAGTATGGAGATACCTCAAAGAACTAGGACTAGAGGTCCCATTTGACTCAGCTATTCCCCTACTGGGTATCTTCCCCAAAGAATTAAAAGAATCATACCACAGTGATATATGCGTACCCATGTTCATAGCAGCACAGTTTGTAATAGCTAAAACTTGGAAACAGCCCAATTGCCCATTAGCTGGAGAGTGGATAAAGAAAATGTGGGATTTTTTAATAAAATGAAGTACCAAATTCACTTTTTTATTCTATCTCGAACCTTGCCTCTGGTACTATTTTTCTCTCTTTAAATAATATCCTTTATAATTGCATCAAGGAGAGATTAGTATAATTTTCTTTTAGATTTTTTTTCTCCAGAATATCTTTGCTAAGTTTTGGGTGCTAAATTATGACCCACTTGCAGTTATCAATGGGAAAACATTCATAGCCAACCTTGTTTCATTATTTCTGTTACTAAGTCACTGTCAGTCTTACAGCAAGTTTTTGGTAAGTGACATATCTTTTTTCTGAGTATTTTAAGAGTTTCTTTTTTGTCTTTAGTGGTCAGCTCTTTGATTGCTATACACTTAAATATGTTTTGTTGAATTTGTGACTTTAATGTTATTCAACTATTATCTGCTCAGTTTTCATACTTCCTCCTGTACCTCACTCCTGTTTTCTGTTTGTTTTTTTTTTCTGTCTAGATCTTTATAGGACATCTGCTTATTTTTATCCTACCATCTATGTAACTTTATCTTCTTTTTCTGCCCTTTCTTTCTTTGTCACCTTAGGTGCTTATTCTGGCTCATTTCTTCAGTTCATTTCACTAAGAATTTCTTTTGCTTTGTTTCACATGCCATTTAATCCATCTATTGAATTTGTAAGTTAAAGTTGTATGCATGTACTGAGAGGTTTTATCTTATTTTTGTCAAGTACACTTGGTTATTTATGATATTTATTTTTTACCCATTTTTAGTCCCTTCTTTATTCCTTATAAACATTTAAGTATTTACCCTATATTTTCCTTTGGAGGATTCCAGTATTTCCAGCAGGTTTTATTCAGGGGGGCTTTCGGTGCTTCTTACTCTCAACTTGGATCTGTATTTGAAAATTGCTTTCTTTATTTTATCCAGTAAGTTTAGATATTATGAACCATATTTTATGGCTACATTGCTGAAAATTAAAGTCTCCTCAATTTTTAAGAAAATTATCTTAATAAAACACCATTTTCATAACAAACTTTTAAAATTAGAGTATACTCTAATCCATAAGAGATATGCTTTGCATAAATCATTTATTTTTCTTACAACATTTTTATACTTTATCTTAAAGTAACTACTAATAAATGGAAAGGGAAATGCTAATGAAGTAAGGATGAATGAAATTAACAATGCTGCTTCTTAAAACTCCTAAAACTGCAAATACTAAATACCTGATATAAATTTTAGAAAATTATCTCTTTAGTTTTTGATCACCTATTTTAACTCTTTTTGAAATTCAGCTATCCCTTGCCTAGTCCTGGAGATACTAATTGAATATGTCTGGGATAGTTTGAGGAATCTGCTTTAAAGAAAACATTTCTCACAATCTTTGTGCAAAGTGAAATCTGAAAAATATGAAAATTTAAGACAGATTTCTTATATAGAGATCTCAAAATTATACACATAAGATGCTTTATATGTTATTTATGTATGTACTTTATGTCTTTACTATATATCTGTACTTTAATAAAATATAAAATACTGATCTGAGCTGTTTCAAAAGCAGACACGAACTACTGTTTTGCATTTTAAAATAGAGCAATTGCATTTCATTTCAAGTTACATATTAATTAGTCAAATCTTATATCTTGTCTTTGGTCAAGCAGTAAAGAAAAATATTGATATGTCTACAATTCAACAGATGAAAACAGAGATAAGTAAGAGTAGAAATATGGCCTGGCCTCTCCCAACAAGGAGGAAGAACTTTCCTTCTGAAAGAGTGGAGAGGGCCGGGCGTGGTGGCAAAGGCCTATAATCCCAGCACTCAGGAGGCTAAGGAAGGAGGATCACTGTGAATTTGAGGCCAGCTTGGGCTACATAGTAAGTTCAAGGGTAATTTGAACTATACAGCGAGACTCTTTCTTAAAAAAATAAAGAAAGAAAGAAAAGAAAAGAAAAAAATTAAAAACATAAAATAGGCGCAAGCTCCCTACCCACACAAATGAATCACCAATTCCTCATTTTAAAAGGGTCAGGCCTAGGTAATAAAATTTCCTGGAATATTAGGTATTTATTTCATTCTTTAAGTTTTTAATTTAAATTTTGGGCGGGGGGGGGGAGGCAAAACCCTTGGCCATTCCCAGAAATTCTATTACAAATTTAACCAACAATTTTCAAATACCATGAATTCTGTTGTTAATTTTTTAGTAATCATTTAGAAAAGACATGTGTATACTTTAGAAGGAATATGCCTGTGTAGAGATTTCACTAGCCAACCAAAGAGAACATAAACAAAAGACACATTAAAGATGGCTTTTATTATGAGTTCCAGCCACCTGGGTCTTCCTACAGATGAGAAGATTTTAGGGCTCTGGTTTCTAGATTTAAATTCTTCATTCTGGTGCAGTCTTAATATATCTTCATTGCTTGACAGAACAAATATGTTCTAGCAGCTAATGAGCAGTTGTAGTTTAATCGATAATGGGCTTCTGGAAATTTGCAGGAGTCCTGACGGCAAGCACACGGGACCCTTCTGACTATAGATCCTTGGCTTTTCAGGATACCAACTAGTTTCTTTTCTTTTGGTCCCCATTACAGCAATGAAAAAGAAAAGATAGCCCATTTTATTCCAGAATATATTTAATTAAATCCATTTCTTTAAAAAATGTAGCCCTGAAAATAACATCAACAATGGAAGGAAATATGAGTCACAAATCTAGGGAAGAAAGGCTGCTTTTCTTGCCTGCACAGATTCCAGGTGCAGAAGGAGGAAAGGCCAGGAGGGAAAAAGGCAGAACAGATGATCTGTGGGAGTGACCAAATTAGGACACCAGTGGGAAATATTAAGAGGAAACTGTTTTGCTATTGGAAGATGGAAGAGAAAATATTGGTAGTTTATTTTTAATTCCTTCTGAAATCTAGTTTATATAATAAAATATTACAAAGTATTGATTTGGGAACTATATCAACTACACATATCTATACATCAAAATCAATTAACTTAGTGGTTACACATCAAATATGAGTGAGGGAAGAATTTGTTCTTAAAAATCCCCACAAAATCAAAAGGCTCATAGATTTCACCCAAGAGCTGCTGTGGACAGATCACTGCTAACATCACACAGGAAACATAAATGTATGTCTTCTGAGGAAGGGCAAGAGGGAGCATTTTCCAAGGCAGGAAATAATCTATAGTTCTTCAGTTTACCAAAAAAGAGATTTCTACATCCCCCATCCTGCCACCTGCAAAAAGTATTTATAGTCATCTGAGTGTAGCTTAGTCTTCAAGAGCATTGCAAAGCTGAGGCCCAGGGCATGGAGCAGCCGCCTCTGACCGCTGTGCCATGCAACCAGGCAACAGGATGAGCAAACAAAAGCCCTGCAGCAGTTGAAAGGAAGTTGAACTATACAAGTTATAACATTTATTGTTAAATAATATGTGCCATCTTGAAGAGAAAAATAAAGAAAAGTGATAGATGAAATCAAAATCATTTTCTACCCTACCACTGTTGATATTCGGATGTGTCTTTTTCCATCTGTCACTCATCTACCAAGAGATTGAAATATCTATATATGTCTCTATATCTACCTATAACAAAAACAAATTGGATTAAATACTGTGTTGTAGCCTTATTTTTTTATTGAAAAATACTTAACATACATCCATTGTTTTCTTTCTTTTTTAAAATCACTATATATTATTTCATTAAGAATGCACACAGAGGCTCACAAGCTCTAAGCCCCGCTTGGGTTCTCTGCTCTGTTTCTGAGTTTCTAAGTGGGTTTCTCTATGGACTGCTCAGGCCTCCTCAAGGCACAGGTGCTGGCCTCCTAAAGGAGTATCGAGAGAGAGAGAGAGAGAGAGAGAGAGAGAAAGAGAGAGAGAGAGGAGGAGGAGGAGACATGCATAACATGTTTATTACCCAGCTATAGAAGTCATTTGTTTCAATTCTAAGTCCTCAATTGGCCAAGGGAATCACCAAATCTAATCTCCTTTCAAAAGAAGAAAACAGATCTCCTTTTTCTTTGGGAAGTAACAAGATTTTAAAAGCCTCTGGGGCATATTTTTGCAAGTCTTCAGGAATTAAGATCCTTTTTCCAAGTCTTCTCAGTGAGCAGTTTCCCTCAGTTCTTTCACTGTGTGTGTGGAGCTACAAATGAGATGATAACTATTTTCTAATTGAATGTATAAAAACACTTTCATTATAAAGAATGAAATAATTAGTTGAATTTAAAAAGCAAGATATTTTTATTTCTTTCTCTTTTAAGCATTAAAGTACTGGAAACTGAACTGAGGGCCTTCCTTCGTTACAAGTTACAGCCCTAATGTTTTCATATTTTATTTTGAGACACTAAAGTACTTAGACTGAGCTCAATCTTGTGATCCTCCTGCCCTAGCCTTTGAAAATTCTGGGATTACAGATTTGTGCCACCATGCTCCACTAAAAATAAAGCAAAATGTAAAGGTAGCCTGGGGGGAAAGAATGGAGCATTGTTTTTAAGTCTTCTCAGTGCACATTTCAGCGGCTTACACTGAGAGACACTAGGTACAGTTTTTATGTGCCTGAATTGGTTTTACTATTGATTGAGTGTTTGGTTATAGCATATGACACAATAATGCTCTGAACCATGAGTATGTAAGGTACAATAACCTACAAGCTAAATAACACTGAAGTCTTAGTCATCGAGAGCTTCGTAAGTGAAAAAGCTTCTGACCTCAGGCATCAAAGAATAGAGATGTAAGTACAAGGCTTTCTGGCCAACCATAAGGCATGTTTTTATACTAAAGAAAAGCAAGGCTTTCTGGCCAAACATAAGCCATCTTTTTATACTAAGGAAGAGCAGAAGTAGTGAGGCCATGGCCCAGAATCAATGTGCACCCAGCTTCTGATGTGACTTTCTGCTCCTAACTTCCTCAAACAAGCCATTGTTGAGAGAACCACCTGTCTCCTAACAGACTAAATAGAAGGGTTTTCAAAAGCTCTTCTAGAGCTACCTTGATTGTATCTAGTGGCTTCCAAACAGAATGTCTTTAAATAAAGACACAATATTTTTCAATAGCTCTTGCTTTCTACCCCTCCCAATTGAGTTGCTAAAGAAATGCCACTTGTTTGAGGTGAAATTTCTTTCTTTACAATGAAGAACACTGTACTGCCTCTTCTGCAATATTTTACAGCTTGACCCTCTATTATTGTGCCATACTCCACTCAGTATCTTTTGTCAAGAGAGAGAAGTGAATCACTTCTAATGGTGACAATGGACTGCCCTCTCATTGATGTCTGAGAGAAAGAGAGAGATAATTATTGAGGATTGCTTTACTTCTTATAGAATTCTTACCTTGCCTTAATTTTTACATGCCTAATGAAAACTGTTCTATGAATATTATACATTTCCCATTGAAATCTGGCAGCTATCAATTACTCTTGTGTCTTGCATTTCATTTCTCTTCATTTTCAGGTAACTGGTCATGAAATTTGATGAAGTGATTCAAAGAAGTTGATTCTTTTTCTAGTGAAATTCACTATGGTTTCTATGGCTTTGGGGTATTTAATGATTTTTTTTTAAATTGCTCTTTAGCTTTTGATATTTTTCACCTTAGACTAATGACAAAATGACATCCAACCTACAAGATGGGCTGGTTTCTAAATACACAAGTGCAACATACTAGAACCTGACAGGCTCTTTTCATTATTTCTGAAAATAATCATCCAGACTCAGTTTTGGAAACATCTTCTAAATATTCAAGCACTGGATGGCAATACAATAAGAAATGCTGGAAACATGGAGAATCTTAATATAATACAGGCATAACACAGGGCTATGGAGAGCATACGTCTCATAAAAATGTGGTAATGAATAGAGTGAAGATAAAATCCCAAGGAGCGGACCAGTGAGGAGCTGAACTGCATAGAGCTGAGCTGTGCACACCGCCATTAGTGTCCCTCTCCAAGCCCAGGCCTCTGAGCAAGGAGCGGAGCCTGCATGCCTGCAGCACCACCCCAACCCCTCCTTTTGCCCCCCTACCTCTGGACTCCGGGCTGTGCTGGTACCTGGTTCCACACTACAGAGGCACAGGGGGTCATAAAGGCCATTGTCCTGAGCTCCAGAAGATAGAGCAGAAGACAACAACAGAAAGAGGGCCTCTCTCAGGCTGCTTGTTGAAAACTAAAGCCCACTGGAAAAGTGAAGAGAATCTCTGAAATAAAGGGACACCAGACCACCGTGCTTGGTAAGTTGGAGGGATCATCACCTCCCATCAGAACCCGCACTATCTTCAGGGGAAAGGCAGCTAGAACCTGCAGTAGAAACTTGCAGAGTTCAACCCTGCAGGAGGTTAGGGAGCTCAACTTGGGAGTTGAAGCCAGAAATCATCCTGAATCTCAGGGGTCTGCTGCTGGCTTGCTGAGACTCATTGACTTAGATCTGCACACTGCTGCCCACATTGTCTATTGTGACAGCAGTGACATACTTTAGTTTCAAAATTATTTTTTCCCTTATTTTAAATTAAAATTTTTTTTCTACTCTTTTCTAATTTTTCTCTTTTTTCTTTCTTTAGCTTTTTTCTTTTCTTTCTCTCACACTCTCTCATGCTCCCACATTGTTCTTCATCTCCCTTTTTGTTCCTGTTCCTGCCCTAATTCAGATTTCTTCTTTCTTTTTCTTTTCCTCTCTCTTTTACCTTCTCACAATTGTCATTAGTCTTTTTTGTTGTTGTTGTTGTTAAATTCTTTTATTGGTACATTTTAGGTATACAACATAATTACATTTCTCAGTGGGAACTGTTCCTTTACATAATGCATCTTGGTTCTTATATTTCCCCATTTCTAGCTCTCCCTTCACCCCCTCCACCCTTACCTATTTATAAAGACTTTATTTCAATTTTCTTACATTTCTCATCATTTTTCCTTTCCCTTCTTTCCTTTTCCCTGCCCCTCCCACTACCCCTACCCCTTTGAACCTTTTCTTCCTATTTCACATTATCGATTATTCATTCTAATCATTGGCACATTTTAGGTATACAATATAATGACATTCATCATTGGAAATTTGCACCTTTACATAATCTCTCCTGGTTCTTATTTTTCACCCTTGCCCAGTTCTCCCTTCAACCCCTCCATTCCTCCCTATTTACAAAGATTTTGTTCCTATTTTTCCATTTTCCCATATTAATCCCATTCCCTTCTATCCTTTCCTCTAGCCCTCCCACTTCCTTCCCCTTTGCCCCTTTTCTTCCTATTTCACATTACCTACTATACATTTAGTCCTTATTTACACTTTAAGTTTCTCACACTAGAGAAACTATTCGGTATTTACACATCTGTGTCCTATTTATTTCACTTAAGAGTATCACCTCAATGTGCATCCACTTAGCTATAAATGTCTCTAATTTCGCATTTTTATGGCTGAGTAGTACTCCATTTTATTAAAAAGCCACATTTTCTTTATCCAGGCTACAGTTGATGGGCATTTGGGCTGTTTCCAAGTTTTAGCTATCACAAACTGTGCTGCTATGAACATGGGCACACATATATCACTGTGGTATGATTCTTTTAATTCTTTGGGGAAGGTCCTCAGCAGGGGAATAGTGGGGTCAAATGGAACTTCCGTCCTAGTTCTTTGAGGTATCTCCATACTCATTTCCACAGTGGTTGCACCAGTCTACACTCCCACCAACAGTGGAGCAGGGTTCTTCTTTCCCCACAGCCCCACCAGGATTTGTTATTGGTTGATTTCATGATAGCAGCCATTCTTTCTGGAGTGAGGTGAAATCTCAGCTTTGTATTCATTTGTATCTCTTGAATGACCAGTGATGTTGAACATTTTTTCATGTATTTATTTGATATTTCTACTCCTTTGGCTGAGAAATGTCTGTTCATTTCAGATGCCCATTTTTGGATTGGGTCTTTAAATTTCGGAGGTCTGATCTTTTTAAGTTCTTTATAGATTCAAGATAGTAGACCTTTGTCTGAGGAAAAGCAAGTGAAGATTTTTTCCCACATTGTGGGTTGTCTCTTCACACTGCTGGAGGTTTCTCTTGCTGTGCAGAAGCTTTTTAATAAGAAGAGATCCCACTTGTTGATTGTTTGTGCTAGTTCATGGGCAACTGAGATTTTGTTCATAAAATCTTTTCCTACACAGATGTCTTCAAGAGTTCTACCTAACATCTCTTCCAACTGGTTCAGAGTATCTATTTTAACATTTAGATCTTTAATCCATTTTGATTTTAGTTTAGTGCATGGTGAGAGATATAGGTCTAGTTTTAATCTTTGGCAAGTTGAAACCCAATTTTTCCACCACCATTTATTAAAGAGGCTATCTTTCCTCCAGTAAAGGTGTTTGGCTCCTTTTTCAAAGATGAGATGGCTGAGTGTGTCTGGAATTGTTTCTGCAGCTTCTAATCTGTTCCACTGGTCCTCAGGTCTGTTTCTTTGCCAGTACCATGCTATTTTTATCACATTAGCTTTGTAGTATAGTTGCAGGTTGGGGATTGTGATACCCCCTACTATGTCTCTGTTACCTAGAACTGCTTTTGCTATTCTGGGTCTATTCTTATTCCAAATGAATTTTTGGATTGTTTTCTCAAGGTCCATGAAGTATGCTGCTGGGATCTCAATTGGAATTGCATTAAATCTATATAGCAGTTTTGGAAGTATGGCCATTTTCACTATATTAATCCTTCCTACCCAGGAGCAGGGGATATCTGTCCATTTTCTGATATCATCTTCAATCTCTCTTTTCAGAGTGCTATAGTTTTCAGAGGAGAGGTCTTTGATTTCTTTTGTTAGATTGGTTCCTAGTTATTTCAGTTTTTTGGATGCTATTGTGAAAGGAATTATTTCCCCTATTTCTCTCTCAGTGAGTCTGTCATTTGTGTAGAGGAAAGCTATTGATTTTTGTGTGTTAACCTTCTAACCAGCTACTTGACTGAATTTGGTTATTAAGTCTAGAAGACTTTTGGTGGAATTCTTGGGGTCTTCTAGATACAGTATCGTGTCATCTGCAAAAAATGACAATTTGACTTCTTCATTTCCTATCTTTATTCCTTTTATTTCTTTCTCTTGTCTAATTGCCTTGACTAATGTTTCCAAAACTATATTGAACAAGAGTGGTGATAGTGGACATTCTTGTCTTTTTCCTGATTTTAGTGTGAAGGATTTCAGTTTTTGACTATTTAGTATGGTATTGGCTGTTGCTTTTTCATAGATGGCATTTATCAGTTTGAGGTAGAGACTATCTATTCCAATTTTTTGTAGATTTTTTTCATAAATGCATGATGGATTTTGTCAAGTACTTTTTTTTCTGTGACTATGGAGATAATCATATGGTTTTTGCCCTTGGCTCTATTGATATAGTGTACTACATTGATTGATTTCCTTATGTTGAACCATCCCTGCATCCCTGGGATGAATCCCACTTGATCAGGATGTATGATCTTCTTGATGATCTTCTGCATTCTATTTGCCAGTATCTTATTAAGGATTTTTGCATCTATGTTCATTAGTGAGATTGGCCTGTAGTTCTCCTTTTTGGTTGGGTCTTTCTCTGCTTTGGGGATCAAGGTGATGCTTGCTTCCAGGAATGAATTTGGAAGTATTGCTTCCCTTTCAATTTCATTGAAGAGTTTAAACAGTAGTGGCAGTAGTTCCTCTCTAAATGTCTTGTAGAATTCAGCAGTGATGTCATCAGGGCCCAAGCTTTTCTTAGTTGATAAGTTTTTAATTACATTTTCAATTTCATTGTTTGATATTGGGTTATTTAGAATTTTTAGGTCTTCTTTGTTCAACTTTGGTAATTCATATGTATCTAGGAATCTGTCCATTTCTTCTGTGTTTTCCATTTTATTGGCGTATAGGTTCTGGAAGTAGGTATTGATGATCCTCTGGATTTCTGCTGAGTCTGTTGTAATTTCACACTTTTCATTCCTAATTGCATGGATTTGGGCCATTTCTTTCTTTTTTCTGATAAGATTGGCTAAGGGTTTGCCAATTTTGTTTATTCTTTTGAGGAACCAATTCTTGGCTTCATTGAGTTTTTGTATTGTTCTCTTAGTCTCCATTGCATTGATTTCTCCTCTGATCTTTATAATTTCCTCCTTTGTATGAGCTTTGGGGTTGTCCTGCTCATCATTTTCTAGAAGCTTGAGGTTCAGCATCCGGTTGTTTATTTGGGCTCATTCTGTTTTCCTAATATGTGTATTCGCTGCTATGAATTTCCCTCATAAGACTGCTTTCATTGTGTCCCATAGATTCCAATATGTTGTATTGCTATTGTCATTTAATTGAAGGAACTGTCTGATTTCTTCTTTAATTTACTCTGTGATCCATTCATTATTCAGAAGTGTGTTGTTCAATTTCCATGTGTTTATGAAATTTTTTGAGTTTCTTTTGCTATGGATCTCCAATTTCATTGCACTATGGTCTGATAATATACAGGGGATAATTTCAATTCCTTTGCACTTATTTAAACATGTTCTGTGTGTGAGTATGTGGTCTATTTTGGAGAATGACCCATGTGCAGCTGAGAAGAATGTGTATTCTGATTTTGTGGGGTGGAAGACTCTGTAAACATCTGTTAAATTCAATTGTTCAAGAGTTCGATTGAGTTCTAGTATTTCATTGCTTATTTTTAGTCTAGTTGATCTAGCTATTTGTGACAGTGGGGTGTTGAGGTCCCCCACTACAATTGTATTAGTGCATATATGACTTTTCATGTCCATTAGTATTTGTTTTATATAGTTGGGTGCACTAGTGTTTGGTGCATAGATATTTATGATTGTCATCTCTTCCTCTTGTATTCTTCCCTTTACAAGGATTTAGTGTCCTTCTTCATCTCTCTTTATCAGTGCTGGTTTGAAATCTACCTGATCTGCAAAGAGAATAGCTACTCCTGCTTTTTTTCAGGTTCCTGTCACATGGAGTATTGTTTTCCACCTTTTAACTTTCAGTCTATGAGTTTCCTTTGGAATGAAGTGTGTTTCTTGTATGCAGCATATTGTTGGATTTTGCTTCTTGACCCATTCTGTCAGTCTATTTCTTTTGATTGGTAAATTGAGACCATTAACATTGATGGGTATAACTCACACATATTGACTTGTCATTGCCATGACCATTTTTTGTTGTTGGGTTCTCCCCCTTTACATTTAATTTCTTGTCATGCCAGATGGATTCATTCTGCTTTGCTTCCTGGGGTTGTGATCCTCTATGTCTGTTCCTGGGATATTGTGTAAAATTTTTTGGAGTGCTGGTTTGGTATTCACGAAGTTCCTAAGGTGCTCTTTGTCATGAAAGTATCTTATTTCTCCATCCATTTTGAAAGATAGTTTTGCAGGGTACATCAATCTGGGTTGGGGGTTGTTTTCTTTTAGGGCTTGGAATATGTCACTCCAAGCTCTTCTTGCCTTGATGGCTTGTGTTGAGAAGTCTGCTGTGATTCTGATGGGCTTTCCTTTGTATGTGATTTGTTTCTTTTCTCTAACTGCTTGTAGAACTTTGTTCTTCTGTTGTGTTTCTGGAATCTTAACAATTATATGTCTATGTGTAGATTTTTTTTTTGATCAAGGCTATTTGGAGTCCTATATGTCTCACTTATCTGTATGTCAAGTTCTTTCCCCCTGCTTGGGAAGTTTTCTGCCATCACTTCTGTGAAGAGTTATTTTTATGTCATCTGCACTCTCTCCTGTTTCTTCATTGACTCCAGTCAGTCTTATGTTATTCTTCTTTGCATCATCTAGCAGCTTGCTGGATTGATTTCTCATGTTCCCTTATAATTTTGAAGCAATTTTTTCTTTTCCTGTTCACTAATTGCAATCTTATCTTCTATATCTGAAATTCTGTCCTCACATTGGCTCATTCTGCTGTGTAGACTTTCAATGGAGTTTTTCACGTCCTGGAAATCTATTTGCATCTGTTTTATGGATTCCATTTGTTTCCTATGTTGATATTTCATCATGTTCCTCAGCTCCTCTCTAGATTTATTAATCATGTCTTGCACTAGGAGCACAATTTCTCCTGTTATCTGAGAAATTATTTCTGGTTTCATTTTTTCCAGATTCCCTTTTGTTGCCAGTTCAGTGGGTCCAGGTGGTTGAGTATCAGAGTGTTCTATCTCATTTCCCTTTGGGGTTGCTGTAGGTGATCTGGAAGTCTTGTTTTGAGACTTATTTATGTGTTTTCTCATTTTGACTGGGGGTGCAGGTGGTGCTGTTGGCACCTGTGCAACTCACCTCCTCTGAACTGGGAGATGTGGGACAGGGCCCGGGAATGGTGGTAGGGATGGTGGCCTGGAAGCCCCTTCCTCTGGATCAGGAGCAGTGGGCCAGCACCTCAGAATCCCCTACCTCTGGGCTGGGAGTAGCGGGATGGATGGTGGCTGGGAAGCCTCTTTCTCTGGACCAGGAGCAGCCTGTCATTAGTCTTAAAGGAAAGTGAATACAGTTTCTAGCTTCCCTATTGCTGTTAAGTTGTTTTGTTCTTTCCTTGTTCTTTCATTCTGTCTTTTCCTCTTGTCTTCAACTGTTTTATAGAGTTTGCATGATCTTCCTGTGTCCTCTGGCCTCACTGCTAACCTTTCCCTATTCTTCTACCTACCTATCCCTCATTCCCCAACTCCTTCTAAGTTCCCATCCCAAAGGGTAAATTTGCTATATTGAATAGTTTATTCCCTATAAACATATTTTGGACTGGTCCTCAATTTTGATTTAATTCACACTGTTAAAGGTGATAGATTAATAACTACCACAAATTGTCATTTTCTTAACTGTGCTTGATGCTATTGTTGTTGCTGATTGTATCACTTGGGCTAAGGTGTTGTGATTGATCTAATCAGTTGTTCTTCATGGTATAATGAAAATGAGATTGCCTCAGAGTCATTAGAGACTCAAAACCTAAAGACCAGCTATATCTGGACCACACCTCTGAGAAGCAATCATTCCATAATGGTTCTAAATACAAGCAACAAGGATACTTACAATAAGCAACTTCATAGTATCAGCCCAGGAATTAAACCAAGGACAGTACAAAAAAAAAATGAGAAGACCTTTAAGCAAGGCACAAGCCCAGACTTCCACCCCACCTAAGGCAAATTTGGGGGGAAATGAGGTGGAAAAGTCTGATAATCAACCACCTGGACACCCTGAACCGATAGCACAGGATGTAACAAAACAGATGAATGGAGCTCTAGAAAAATGCAAAAGAGAAATAATTTCCCAGATAACTACAGAGATCGTGAGCAGAGTGAAAGACATGATTAGAGGCTCTAGAACAGAAACAGGACAAAAAAATAGATGAGCTCAGAACCATGCTGGAAGCCATGAATGCCCGGCATAAGAAAGAAATGAAAACTATGAAACAGATTCAAACAGATATCCAGGAGATTAAAAACTCCATTGAAAGTATTCACAGCAGACTGAGCAAATCTCAAGACAGAATATCAGATATAGAAGGCAGGATTGTGGTCAATGACTATGAAAAGAGAGATCTTTTAAAAATAGTAAGGGACCATGAGAAATCAATCCACCAGCTCCTAGATGATGCAGAGAAGAATACTATAAGACTGATAGGAGTCCACAAAAAAGCAAGACAAAGTACAAATGACAAAAATAATGTTCACAGAACTAATGACAGAAAACTTCCTAAACAGAGCAAAAGAATTTGACATACAGATAAGAGAGGTATATAGGACTTCAATGAGCCATGATAAAAAAAATCTACACCTAGACATATAATAATCAAGATCCTGGAAACCCAACAGAAGAACAAAATCCTACAAGCAGTTAGAGAAAAGAAACAAATCACATACAAAGGAAAGCCCATCAGAATCACAGAAGACTTGTCAACACAAACCCTCAAGTCAAAGAGAGACTGGAGTGAGGTATTTCAAGCCCTAAAAGAAAACAACCTCCAACCTACACTGATGCATCCTGAAAAACTATCTTTCAAAATTGATGGAGAAATAAGATACTTCCATGACAAAGAACACCTGAGAAATTTCATGAATACCAATCCAGAACTCCAAACAATTCTAAATAATAGAAGAAGACAATGAAGGTCACAACTCCATGAGGCCCACCAGAGCAAATCCATCAGGCAAGGTAAGAAATTAAAGAGAGAGGAGGAAAAATAAAAAAGAGCCAACAACAGGAATATAACATGACAATGATAAATCAATACATATGAGTTATAATGGTCAATGTTAATGGCCTCAATACACCAATCAAAAGAAATAGACTGGCAGAATGGATTAAGAAGCAAAATCCAACAATATGCTTTATACAAGAAACACACCTAACTCAAAAAGAAATTCATAGACTGAAAATAGAAGGATGGAAAACAGTTCTCTATGTGACAGGAACCCAGAAAAAAGCAGGGATAGTTTTCTTATCTGCAGACAAAGTAGATTTCAAACCAAAACTAATTTAGAGAGACAAAGAAGGTCACTAAATTCCTGTAAAGGGAACAATCCAAGAGGAAGAGATAACAGTCATATATACATATATATATATATATATATATATATATATATATATATATATACACACACACACATATACACATGCCAAATGCTAATGCCCTCAAATATACAAAACAAATATTGATGGACACGAAAAATGAAATAAGAACTTAATACAATTGTAGTGGGGACCTCAATACCCCACTGTCACAAATAGACAGATTATCTAGACAAAAATTCAACAACAAAATACTAGAATTGAACTAAGCATTTGAATAAATGGACTTAACAGACATCTACAGAGGGTTCCACCCGACAAAATCAGAATATACATTGTTTTTGGCTGAACATGGGTCATTCTCCAAAATAGACAACATACTAGCTCATACAACACGTTTAAATAAATGCAAAGAATTGAAGCTATTCCCTGTATATTATTAGACTATAGTGCAGTTAAACTGGATGTCAATAACATAAGAAACTGCAAGAGCTCCACAAGCACATGGAAATTGAATAACACACCCCTGAACAGCTAATGGGTCACAGAGGAAATTAAAGAAGAAATTACACAGTTACTACAAATAAATGATAATGCCAGTACAACATACAGGAATCTATGGGACACAATGAAAGCAGCTCTATGAGGGAAATCCATAGCAGTGAATGCCAACACTAGGAAAATAGAGCAAGCTCAAATGAACAACTTAATGCTGAATCTTAAGCTCCTAGAAAAAGAAGAGCATAACAAACCCAAAGCTCATACAAGGGAAGAAATTATAAAGATCAGAGCAGAATTCAATGCAATGGACACTAAGAGAACAATACAAAAAAATCAATGAATCAAAGAGTTGGTTTTTCAAAAGAATAAATATAACTGATAAACACTTAGCCAACCTTATCAAAAAAAATGAAAGAAAAGACTCAAATCCATGCAATTAGGAATGAAAAAGGTGAAGTCACAACAGATCCAGCATAAATCCAAAGGATCATCAATGCCTATTTCAAGAACCTGTACTCTAATAAAATGGAAAATACAGAAGAAATGAACAGATTCCTAGATATATATGAGTTACCAAAGTTGAAGGAAGAAGATATAAAAATTCTAAACACCCTAATTACAATCAATGAAATATAATTAAAAATTTATCAACAAAATAATCCCAGGTCGTAATGGCTTCACTGATGAATTCTACAAGACATTTAGAAAAGGACTATTGCCACTACTCTTTAAACATTTCAATGAAATGGAAAGGGAAGCAATATTTCCAAATGCATTCCTGGAAGCAACTGTTACTTTGATTCCAAAAGCAGAAAAAGACAAAACCAAAAATGAGAACTACAGGCCAGTCTCCCTAATGAACATAGATGCAACAATCCCCAATGAAATCCTGGCAAACAGAATGCAGAAGATCATCAAGAAGATCATACACCCTAACCAAGTCAGATTTATCCCAGGGATCCAAGGATGATTCAATATTAATAAATCAATAAATGTAATACACTATATTAACAGAGTCAAGGACAAAAACAATATTATCATCTCAATAGATGCTGAAAAAGCATTTGACAAAATTCAACACCCATTCATGATAAAAACCCTGCAGAAAATTGGAATAGGTGGTCTTCATCTCAACTTGATAAAGGTTATCTATGAAAAACCAACAGCAAACATTGTACTAAATGATCAAAAACTGAAAACCTTCACACTAAAATCAGGAACAAGACAAGGATGTCCACTATCACCACTTCTGTTCAATATATTTCTGGAAACATTAGCCACAACAAATAGACAAGAGAAAAAAATAAAAGTAATAAAGATAGGAAATGAAGAAATTAAACTGCATAATTTGCTGATTATATGATACTCTACATAGAAGACCCAAAAAACTCTGCCAAAAGACTTCTAGACTTAATTGACAGAGTCATTAGAGTAGCTGGATTCAAGGTCAACACTTAAAAATCAATAGCTTTCTTGTACACAAATAACAGTCTCACTGACAGAGAAATTAGGGAAACAATTCCTTTCAAAATAGCACATAAAAAAATGAAATATCTAGGAATTAATCTAATGAAGGAAGCAAAAGACCTGTACAGTTAGAACTACAGCACTCTGAAAAAAGACATCTAAGAGGATATAAGAAAATGGAGACATCCCTTGTTCCTGGGTAAGAAGAATCAATATAGTGAAAATGGCCATACTTCCAAAGTTGCTATACAGATTCAATGAAATCCCAATTGAAATCCCAACAGTATATTTCACAGAACTAGAGAAAATAATCCAAAAGTTCATTTGGAACCAGAAGAGACCTAGAATAGCAAAAGCAATTCTAGGCAACAGAAACATGGCAGAGGGTATCACAATCCCCAACTTGAAACTATACTACAAAGCCACTGTGATAAAAACAGCATGGTACTGGTAAAGAAACAGAACCAAGGATCAGTGGAATAGATTAGAAGGATACAGAAACAACTCCAGACATACTCAGCTACCTCATATTTGATGAAGGAGCCAATCATCCTCACTGGAGGAAGGTAGCCTCTTTAATAAATGGTGTTGGAAAAACTGGATTTCAACTTGCCAAAGTTTAAAACTAGACCCCTATCTTTCACCATCCACTAAACTAAAATCAAAGTGGATTAAAGATCTAAATATCAAAACAGGCACGCTAAACTTGCTGAAAGATAAGTTGGGTAGAACTCTGGAAGACATTGGCATAGGAAAAAACCTTATGGACAAATCCTCAGTAGCACAGGAACTAGCACAAAGAATCAACAACTGGGATCTCATCCGATTAAAAAGCTTCTGCTATGCAAGAGAAATCACCAACAGAGGTAAGAGACAACCTACAATGTGGGAAAAATTTTTTACCAGCTGTTCCTCAAAGGTCTACTATCTAGAATACATGAAGAACATTAAAATATCAAATTTCCCAAATTTAAAGACCCAATCCAAAAATGGGCAACTGAGATGAACAGACATTTCTCAAAGAAGTAGAAATACAAAATAAACATATGAGAAAATGTTCAACATCACTGGTCATTTGAGAGATGCAGATGAAAACAACACTGAGATTCCACATCACCCCAGAAAGAATGGCTGCTATCATGAAATCAACCAATAACAAATGCTGGCAGGGTTGTGGAGAGAAAGGAAACCTTCATTGTTGGTGGGAGTGTAGACTGGTGCAACCACTGTGGAAATCAATATAGAGATGCCTCAAAAAACTTGGATTAGAGGTCCCATTTGACCCAGGTATTCCTCTGCTGGGTATCTTCCCAAAAGAATTAAAAGAATCATACCACAGTGATATATGTGCACCTGTGTTTATAGCAGTACAGTTTGTAATAGATAAAACTTGGAAATAGCCCAAGTGCCTATCAACTGGAGACTGGATAAAGAAGATGTGGTTTGTCTACAAAATGGAGTATAACTCAGCCATAAAAATGAGAAATTAGAGACATTTATGGCTAACTGGATGCACATTGAGGCAATACTCTTCAGTGAAATAAATAGGACACACATGTAAATACCAAATAGTTTCTCTGGTGTGAGAAACTGAAAGTGTAAATAAGGATCAAAATGTGTAATTGATATTGTGAAATAGGAAGAAAGGGTCTAACGGAGTAGGGAATGTTGGAGGGGTAGGGGAAATGAAAGAAAGGAAAAGAAAAATTATGAGAAAAGGAAAAAAATGGATACAAAGTCTTTGTAAATAGGGAAGAGTGGAGGGGATTAAGGTAGGGCAGGGCAATGGGGAAAATATAAGAACCACGATACATCATATAAAGTTACAATATCCCAATGGTGAATGTTACTGTATTGTATACCTGAAATGTACCAATAAACTTAATGGGAAAAAAATCAGAGTTACTTGAACATGAAAAAAAAAAAGATAAAAGTACCCGGTAAACTATCAGGTGCTACACAAATACCAGAAGCAACATGACAATAAAAATTAATAGTTTCAGAAAAGAAAGTCACTCTCAAAGGAAGCATTTATATGTACTTACATGTAAAGAGTTTATATGGGACACTTTCTATTTTCTTCTTATTATTGTAGATTAGAACACCTATTTTTCTATAATTAGTGTTTGAATAAGTGAAAGATGATAGCGTACAGTCACTAAGCAATTTTAAAAATTCCTTTCTCACACCTGGATGGAATAATCTCAGGTAGGTTTCTTGCATTTCTTGTTACCCTTAGATAAAAATTAGCTCTCTAAATTGAAGTCACAGAAACTATGTCATACCACCTCTAGCCCAACTATAATAATGAAAAGTCCAATTTTCTTTCCTGCTTGGTGGCAACGGTGAGGTGGGTTGCTGGTTTCTTCTCTCCATTCTTTAACTGATTCCAACTTCTGCCCAGTAGGTGCCATTGGATCTACAAAGATTGGGGTAGAAAAGAGCAGAATGGCACAAAAAAGTATCATCTACTTTAGTGTGATATACAAAAATGGACCCTCACAGTTGATGCTTTAGACATTTTTGCAGTAGAAATAGCAACTACTTCCTACAGTAGAATCAACATCTTCTCTTGTCCATTTGACTTACACTCCAGGCATCTGCTGTTCTCTTCTAAGAGCCTTTGGTCAGTATGGAGAAAGTCAGTCCCTTGGACCTGGCATGGGGTGAGTGCAAGTCACTCTCTTTTCAAGTGTCTTTGGTTTTTGATCATAAGATAGGAAGTAATGCCTGGCCCTGGAATTTCCCCAACCATAATTCAGTTATCAATTCACTGTGTCCACAAAGGCTAGAAAATGCATGTCAGAACCCTAGCTATTCTTCTCCAACCTCTTATCACTAGGCCTACGTGAGGGAGGTAAGAGTGAACACTACTTTCTCTTCTTTCTAAGAGGATGAAGATCAAACCATGGCATTCACAGTACTCTATCAACAAACATTCTTCTACCAGATTATACAGAAGACTTAGATTCTTCAAGTCAACATAATAAAAAAATAGATGTAATCATACACGTAAAATTCAAGCTCTATTTTGACAACGTAATAAGATATAAAGGACAAATTTTAGATAAATGATAATATTGGAAAATAGTATGGGCTTAAAATAAGGGAAATTTATTGAAATGAAAAGTTGAAAAATAATTAAAATGAGGTAAATTAAAATAGACAGTACTATATCATGTGCATTAAAATGCATATATATGTACCATGGTGACTGTCCCCATGAAAACTAATGTTGCATTTGGCTTTCCATTGTGAGGTAGGAAGTGGTGAATCTGGTGGGTTCTTTAAGGACTGACTGGTTTATTCATTTGTGGATTAATTAGTTAGTAGATTAATAAGTTTATGAGTTGCCTTCAGAGTGGATCTACTATAAAAGCCACTCTGGCTCCATCTCTCATCTGCTCCCCTCTCACTAGGCGATGTCCTGTGCCATCGCAAAATCCTACAGAGTATTCCCACCAGCAAGAAGCCCTCAATCTAGGATTTCTCAGATGTGTCCCCTTGATCTTCAATTTCTCAGTCTCAGAATCATGAATGGAACAATTTTTCTTTAGTCTGTAATATTTAGTTATTTCAACAGAAAGTATAATAAAGTAATATGAGAATAAGCATAAGTATGTTGATATGTTAAGGTATTAAAAATGGTACTAAAAGTGATGCTGTCTATGTGATAGTTGGCATTTTATTTTACCACTGTTTTTGTCTTTAGTTTTAGTTTCCAAAAAAAATTTGAATCACTTATGTAATAACAAATATTCATGAAAAAAGGAACAAGTAAATAAAACTTTCCCACAAAGAATTTTCTTGCTTTTTCCAACACTGTAAATATCCATTTATGGCATATTAGATTAAAAGGTTTAAAAAATAGTAATTGGGGTGTTCTCTTTGCTGAGACTTCCATAAATAACACAGGCAATCATGAAGTTATACCTGACACCCATTCTTTGATCCTTATGTTTGCCAAAACTAAGGCAAATATATTCCCATTTTAGCATCTTTTTTAAAAAGTTAATTTTGTTGGTACATTTTAAGTATACAATATAATGACATTCATCATTGGAGGTTTGTACCTTTAAATAATATATCTTGATTCTTATTTTTTCCCATTCCCCGGTCCTCCCTTCAACCCCTCTACCCCTCTATATTTACAAAGACTTTGTGTCCATTTATTCATTTTCTCCTGTTAATTCCATTCCTTTCTTTCCTTTCTCCTGCCCCTCCCACTTCCCCTTTTCTGCCTATTTCACATTATTGAGGCGATACTCTTAAGTGAAATAAATAGGACACACGTATAAATACCGAATAGTTTATCTGGTGTAAGAAACTGAAAGTGTAAATAAGGATCAAAATGTATAATAGCATCTTTGTATATACATCACTCACTTACTTATTAAGAAAGTGAACCAGTGTTTTAAATAGCAACAACTCAGAGCCTAATAGACAAATCCAAAGATCCATAACTTATGGTATTCTTGCTCATGGCCAAAGCACCATCACTTAGGCAACAGCTGTAGTGCAAAACCATCTAGTGTTCTCCTGTGGACAATGAAAGAAGTGTCCTTAAAGAAAAAGACAAAGTCTTCTATTTCCCACCATTACAATATGCATAAAACCTATATATATATATAATTTTTTTCTTTAACTGTGGCCTAAAAGTGCTTCCTTCCTTCTACCCAGCTTAGCCTCTTTCTGGATATCCCAATCCTTCACCTGATTTACATTTCAGCCCAAATACACATCCTCAAGGAAAGGCTTATGACAACCTTTCTATTGCTCATTTTCTACTCCCTATCCATCATACTTCCTGTCACATCAGTACTTAGAACTACATCATCAAGAATTTGTTACTTATTTGTTTATCGCTGCTTTTATTGTTTTAGTTCTCTTTCATGCTCCTTGAAAAGAGGATGTGGGCTCTCTCATGGTTTATGATAAATTCTTCAGACATGGACAGTGTTTGGCATATAGCAGTTGCTTAGTAAATATTTGTCAAGTTAACGAATCAATGTTGTAGCTACATTGATACAGTTAAATTTGCTGACTGTTGTAATAACCAATAAGTAGGGACTGAGTTGAGTCAATGGCTGAAGCTGAGGGCATTTTGTAAAGATACTGAACTTCTATAACTGTACAGGTGACAACATGTCATATTTTCATTCTGTTCTCAGATAATGTCATTTAGCATAAGCTACTTCAGTCCACCTGCATTGTGACAAATGGCAATATCTATTTTTAAAGGTTGAATAAAAATGCTTTGCATACCCTACAATTTCTTAGTGCATTGTCCATCAATTAATTGGTTGTTTGTCTTGCCTTAGACTGTTGCTGTGTCTTGACTATGAGCTCACATATATGTGGAAATTTAAAAATATCAGATATATATAAACAGAGAGTACAGGTTCTCAGGGATGGTGAAAAGAAGAAAATGGAGAGATGAAGATAAAAGTTTCCAAATAAGCAGCTGAATAGCAAGAATCTAGAAACTTATTATGCATCATAAAGACTATTGCAATTAATATTGTATACCAATAATATGCCAAGAAATAGATTTTAGGTGCATTTATCATGAAAAACAAGTAACTCTGAGGTGACAGATATGAAAACCTGCTTAACCACAGAAATGCATCCACATAAATTATGTTGTACTATAAATATATACAATAAAATATGGAAAGAATATGACCATGCAAAATATTTTCAACAATCAAAACATAATTTGTAGAAAAGTATTTGAAAATACAACCATTAAAATGAAACTGTGAAAATGAGAAATAGAAATAAAATGAGTTAGTTTGTTTTAATATGTTCAAGAGATTAAAAGTTTGATAAAATGGTATCAAGTTTAACAATGAATATACTCTTTTTATAGTGAAAGGAACACTCAGTACTATAATATTTGGTGATACACTGAGATAAAATGTTCAACAATCACAATTCTGGAATATTTAGTTTTTCTTATGGAAAAATATTACAAGTGGAAATGTATACAGACAGAAGGACACCCATGACTACTTTCATAAAGGTGAAAAATTTATGTCATTCTATATTCCCTCATTGAGGAATTGCATTAAGAGAAGCACAGCATAAATATAAAATGAAATAGTATGCAGCCACTGAAACTCTAATTCAGAAAAATTAACTATACTTATTTCTGGAGGTGGAATTCAAAGACTTTTTCCATTTTCTTCTCTGAATATTTTAAAATGACTCATTACTTTATATTTAACACTTCTATTTTTAAAATAATTCAAATTTTGATAAAAATCATGCTTTTGTAATCCTTCATAAGCTATATCTTATAATACTAAGTATAGTATTTAACAATCCAATATATTGCTCAATGGAGTACAAAAATAATGAAAACCTTCACTTTTCTATCTCCTCAAATGTGTGTCTCTTCAACCTCAAATTAATTGAATTTGGGAATTTAATCTGTGCATATTCTAAAATGTTAACGTGAATTTTATGCCTGCTATTCAGTGCTGCAGTGTCTTTTATGTGCTTTTGGCAGTATGAGCAATAATTATAGATATCTCTTGTAAAAACTCCTGAACTCCTGCCTGGATTTATAATACTATTCTTCTTGCCCAGGAATTCTGTTGAATAGTGTTGTAGAATGATTAACTTGAATAAAAGAGGAATCATTGCATGGCACAGTAGTGAAGATGAGGCTGTATTTTTTCCAGAACAAGTGGTCTCTATTGCATGATGATTTGGGGATAGCTATTTAGCCTCTAGCCTCATATTCATTTTCAAAATGATCATATCTGATGTGTGTCAAAAAGCTAGAGACTCTTCACTCATAGCTTTTCTCCTGTGAATGACTTGAGTAATGACATAACTGAAGGAACCCAAACATCACAGTGAGTGTTGACACTGATATATCAAAGAATCTCATGTTCACCATTATATGTAGAGCCAAGATAACTTAATTTAAAATGTAAATAAAGAGTTTTTCAGTGTTAGTCACTGAGTAAATTTATGCTTTAGTTTCCTCACCTGAAGGAAATCTTTTGTGCTGTACCCAAAAGCACTATGTAAATATTTTGTCTTACTGTGAAATATTGTGATTGTTTATCTATCTGATGGTTATAATTTTAACAAGTCATCTTTAATGACATAGCTGGAATCTTGCTTCTATTTCCTAGTGTGTGTAGATCAGTCACTAGTGTTTCAATAGTGTGTCTTAACACAACTTAGAATCATCTATACTACTGAAAAATTGTCAAGTTCTTATATATTCCTATAATGTCAAATGGAAAGAAAACATAAAAGTTGAACACTGAATGAGAAACATCATTTTGTGACTATTGGTTATCTTGCATTTACATCCAATTAAACAAAACGTATTCATCAGAAAGGCCTCTGATGTTTTTGTCATCCTTTCTTTGTTTAAAATTGAATCATAATTTTTTAGTTCTTTTGCTAACTCAGACAACATGTCTTAAGTAAATATTTACTTGGCCTTGAAGCTTCTCACCATCTAATATTTTTTCTTCATCTTCTAACAATGCCAAAGAGAAATAATGAATGCTTTTATTTCTACACTCCACATTCACTGCTACTTGAAAGACTCTTTAAAATGAAGTATAATGGAATATTCTTAACTTTCTGTGTTGGGTCTCTCTCCCAAATAGCCTATCTTCTGAAAGAAGTTCCCTAAATCTTTCTTTCAGACCAGTTTCTTTTAAACGTACTCATTGATTCCTTAAGTTTCCTCTGCTTGCTTATCTTCTGCCATCTCTCTGCCTTTACTTCTCAATTTTTTTTTTTTTTTTTTTGGTACTGGGGATCGAACTCGGGACCTGGAACTTCCGCTTCAGGAAGTGGAAGCACTGAGCTAAATCCCCGGCTCTCTGCCTTTACTTCTCACCAACCAATCATATCTGTGTCTTAGACTGAATCCCAGGAACTGCCTTTCTACTTCTCTTATAATCACCACTTTTCTAGTATCTCAGACTTGAAATATTGTCTAGTTCTTTGTCTTGAAAATTTTTTCATTTACTCCTCATGCACTACTCTTAGCAATTTCTCCATTATATCTTTCAGGCATTTCAATTTTTCCATTTCCATAGCCATTAATTTACTTATTCATAGGCTTGTGAAAAGTCCTATCTATAGAAAACTAAAAATAACTTAGTTCCTTTGACCAAAACAATCATTATCTATTTCACAAATCTGTAAATTGATATCAGTCTTTTCTCAAGACCCCTTATAGTTATCTTTTAAGATATTTCTGCAATTATTACAAAGAACTGTCAATGGTTTCTTAATGTTGATTCAAAAAATATATTTAAGCTCCCTAATTTAGTAATGAATTTCTTTCATTAAAGGACTAGTCCATATTTTGGTAACTTGCTTTTTCAAGAGATTCTCCAGCACAACCTTGTTGAAATATCCCATCTCCATTGCTAATAGGGACATGACTTTCTTATTTCAAAATATTCATCTGAGGCTATATGTAGTAGTGCATGCCTATAATCCCAGTACTTGGGACTGAACCAGGAGGATTGCCATGAGTTCAAGGCCAGCCTGAACTACATAGCAAGACCCTATTTGAAATAACTAAAAAAAAATTAAAAATTAAAAAACCAAAAGATTCCTCTGAAAGATAATCTACCTTTCTCTTTGCATGTAACATCTTTAATTTCTGCTGAAAGTTAATTCTATGCTTATTTGGTCTACACAGAGAATTTATTCATTAAAACATTGTTGAGAATTTTTTATTCCAGAGATTAGGTGCTCTGAAAGATATATAAAGGTATTTGTATAGGCCAATTCATTACATACACATATGGTTGGATGCTAATAAATACTCCTATTAAAATAGCAACTCAGTTACTGCATGTATTATTAGTAAGATCTGGTATAGAGAAATCATTCCCAATTGTCAGACATTATGATATACTTAAAAAACAATTATATTGGGGGGGCACCGTGGTATAAATAAAAAGTCTGTAATGTACACAAAATGTAAATTAGTATAGTCATTGTGGAAAACAGGATGGAGAGTCATCCAAAAGTTAAAAATGTAACTACCAAATGACCCAAAAATCACACTATTGGGTATATATTCAAAGGAAATGAAGTCAATATGTCAAAGAGACATCTCACTCCTATGTTCACTGCAGCATAATACACGATAGCCGAGATATGGAACCAGTGTGTACATGGATAAAGAAAATGTGGCACACATATGCAATGGAATATTATTCAACCTAAGGAAAAAATAAAAAGTCTATCATTTATTACAACATGATGAACTAAGAGGACATTCTGTTAAAGAAAATAACCCAGGGACATAGAGACAAACTTTGTACGATCTTGCTTATGAGTTTAATGTAAAAAAAAAGTTGAAATCATAGAAAAAAGGGTAAAATGATAATTTCTAGATGCTGGGGGTTAAGAAAATTGGGAAAATATTGGTCAAAGAATATAAAATTCCAATTTGGTAGGATGAATGACTGCAAGAGGTTTATTACATATCATAGTTAATAAAAATTTATTGTGTATTTGAAATTGATAAATACATGAAATAACACATTCATTAAATATCTTGATTTAGCCATTCAAAAATCTTTTCATGTGTTAAAATATCATATTGTAAACACAAATATATACAACTTTTACTTGTCATTTATGATAAAGAAAATGTCCTCCTGTGCTAAGAGCGGGTATGGTTATCAACCATAATAAAAGATTTGGGTTCCCTAAGCTCAGGGTTCCCTTCCTGTAATGCAATCTCATGCATGTCCAATAGTCCCCTCCCTCCCTTCATTTCACTGTATTAGAATTATATCTTGAGTAACTGACACTAAAGACTGATATTCTTGATACTGGTATTGGTATGAATTATTAAAGACTTTGTCTTAGGCTTCTGGTAGCATTCACAAAATTTAGGCACAATGACTTGCTATATTGCATAATGCCTGAGGCTCATTTTTTCACTTTTTAAAAGAGGATTAAACTTTTTCCTTTACATAGCTGTTGTAAGGATTAAACCGACAATAAAAACAAAAAATATAGAAAAATCATTAAGTGTATAATTAAAATGTGTAGCTTAATGGCCTGAGTTTCAATTCCAGTTACCACTGAAATGGCTCTGAGAGCTTGCATTATACCTCTGTGTCTTAAGTTACTCACAGGTTTAAGTGTCGACTGGTGATAATACAACCAACTTTATAGTACTCTGAGTATTTTTTAACATTTTGTTTTGCTTAAATTCCTTTATTGGTACATTTTAGGTATACAATACATTTACATTTATTATTGGGTGCTTGTACCCTGTACATGATGTATCTTGGTTCTTATTTTTTCCCCATTACCTGTGCACCCTTTACTCTGAGTTTTAAGTATTCTGATCACATCACCACGCAGTATGCATTGTGTTAATGTTTGCTATAAAATATTCAGCAAATAAATTTTTACCTGGCTGATTTCCAAAAATAATGGTAGTTTAAAGGCAGAAAGGAAAATAGAAGGTAGGTAAATAGGTGATTGGATGGATGACTGGATAGAAGATAGATAGATAGATAGATAGATAGATAGATAGATAGATAGAAAGAAAGAAAGAAAGAAAGAAAGAAAGAAAGAAAGAAAATTTTAGTTCACAAAAATAGAGAGATCACTTCTGACCAAAGATCCTTCTGTAGAGGACTTGATGTTTGAATCTAATCAATGACAGAAATAATTTAAATACTATATGTATGAACAAGAGGAGGCTCCAAATATGTGAGAGATACTCTTGTGCAACACAGAACATGTTGAAGAAGTGTGGGCAATTCTAGGTTGTAAGTATGTGTGCTTTTACTCTTATCAGTTTGAATTCAACTTAAAAGACAGAGTAAGTGCTCGATAATGTTTTTTACTAACTAGAAAATTAAGACCTTTAAACAATTACTCCTGGTGACTTTCGAAGTTAGAGGCCAATGTGAATGATCTCTATGAACACTAATTTGTTTAGGGTATTCCAACTTGCATCAGTGAAGTAGCCCCCTCAATGCCATTCAAGGCCAAAAAGCAAAGCTCCAAAGAGAATTTAATGCATCTTTCTTCAGTTTGTTGGATTAAAAGGTTTATTGGGCACTTTCTCTGTTGAACTGATTTGTCACTGAAGATATGCTTCAATCTTGAACCTGGATTATTCTAATTTTGCCTAAGAGAACATAGTGATACTGTTAGTTTTTCTGTAAAGCAGTTCCTTTTTATTGTTTGCCTTACTAGTTTTTGTTCTAGTTTTATATGATGAACATCAGGTGATAGCCATAATGGAAAAATACATTTTTGGCAGCTGTGAATATTATCTTGGATGCATATACTTCTCCAAAGAAATTAAACCATCAGAGTTGTTGTTGTTGTTGTTGTTGTTGTTTGTACCAGGGATCGAAGTCAGGACCTTGAGCTTGCAGGGCAGGCAGCAGAACCAATGAGTTAAATCCCCAGCCCCCATCTGAGTATCTTTTACAAGTGGATTGAATTTACTGGAAAAAAAAACCTCTCAAGCTACATCTTGTTGGAGAGAAGAGGGCAGAAAGATGCCTTTATAATACATTGCAAATCCATGATACGTTTAACAGCCTAGAGTAATTTACCACATTGGGAGGAATACTTTGATTTTCCATGCTGGCCTTTCTTTTTTCATTTTGGAAGATAGAAGCAATATGTATAATTCTATTGGAAATATTTACAAATAGGAAATATAATTGTAGTAGTCTATGCCACCCTGGTAACTCCAGATATTTTGTAAGACTCTGCTTGCTACCTCATCTGGCCAATCCTAGTCTAACAGATAATGACAAGCAGTATAGATATGCCAGTTTTGTTAATTACAATGGCGGAATAATAAATATCTTCAAGGAGATAGATGGCATAACTGACTACACAAAAAGTTAGTGTGCCAGGCAATGCCAACACTAGTAGACTCATTTCCTTAAATCATAGGTTAGTAGAAGATATTGTTGTACTCTATGAACATTATAAATTTCTTGGAATGACATCAAGCATTCACACTCTGTGCTTACACATGCATAAACTTCAAAACAACAAAGATCTTATTGGCTATAAGTAAAAGATGATTTTGCTTAAATACTTCACCCTAAAGTTCCTAAATGCTATGATTTGTGCTCCCAAAGTTGTCTCAGGTTATTTCTCATTCTGTCTTAAGTACAAATCTCCACAGTGGGTTTTCAGAAAGTGGTTCGTCCTATGTGAGACTGTTGAGTGGCAGAGGTAGCAAGATAGTACTGAGTATGACCTTGACCACCCAGTCCTTCCCTTTTATTCTGATGTATTATGGAGTGCATGCAGAAAGCACAATATCCTGAGTTGAGAAGGAGCTGACCAGAACAGCCCTGGCAGCCTGTTTCCAGTCTCCTGTAGAAATAAGATGTCTTTCAATGTATTAGCACAGTGGATCATGTCATTCCTGGAGTATAAACCCAAGATGGACTGCTTCCTGAACTCTGTCTGATATGGGTCATGTGGGCCACACACTGATGAGTTCTGTCCTCCTAGATAGATATCCGGATCCTTGCAAAACCAACTCCCAATGGATGCTCCACTCTTCTTGTCCCTGACCACCTGTCTGCAAGTACTAAATCTGCTTCATGTAACATGTTTATGTACTAGTATTCTGTCTCAACAAACTTGGACAAATTGGGAACCAGTGGACACTGAATCAGCTTCACACATGGCAGGGAAAAAACCAGTATTTCTCATCAGGAGCACTACTGGCACTTGGAGCACAATAAATGTCCATTGAGGAGGACTGTCTCACACCATCCTAGAATGACAGAATTCCCAACTCACTAACACATGCCACTAGTGCCCCTAGCCTTCATGGCAATCAGAAAGTACACTTATATGTAGTAAATCTTTCCCTTGTGCATGGTGACAGTATTGGTATTGTACTTGGTTGAAAATCACTGGGCCTGGGGTAACTCTACCTCCAGCACCAGCAGACATTTCATGTAGCATTTGGAGCCACCGAAAAGCGCAATAAAAGATATCTATTCCTTAAAAGCCACATTGGATGCAGTTCAGAAAGATTAAGTCTATATGGACATTTATGTTGCTTTTATTTTTTTAAATAAGATTTTTCACATCCAGAATGGGCCCAACCACTTTAAGGGCAGATTCTAAATAATATACTTTATGCCCAGGGCTAGGTATTAATTTTCAGGGCCCAGTAAAAAATGAAAATCAGAGGACCCCTTGTTCAAAAAGCAGGAAAAGAGTGCAATTAAATGTGCTAAAATGTTAAGATTTTTTCTTTTAAAACTACTCTACTACTTATAAAAATAATATAGTAATAGTGATAACATGAATAAAAGTAGCAAAAAAACATATCTTTATGTCATGACACCAGAAGACTTTATTAATGTGATGACTGAATAGGTCATTTTTCTGTTTAAATTATCAAAATTTATACCTATGGCAATGTCACAGAAACTTTGGCCAAATGCTGCTTTTATCAGTATCATTTTACAAGCTCCTTAAAAACATTGGTTATCTGACAGGTAATTGATATGGATGAAATACAATATATGCAAGATAAAACTGGTTTTCATAGAAACCTCTGGCTCTTATTTCATTAAGCTTTCCCTTCTTAATGAAGTTACCCACATAGTGATTTTTGAAACTCCTTCTAAATGTCCACAGCTGAGTATGTTCTGAGCAGAGATGTTCACCTGTGGAGGAAGCTGTCACAGTCACTGAAGCTTCTGGAAAATACAAAATTACCAGTAACCAACTGTAAGTGTTGAGAGAGATCTTCCTGCTGATGTATTACTAGAAGAGTTAAGAGTATTTTACAGTGTATGACACTGAGATAAAGCTCTGACAAATTATTTGAAAATATAAATTTAATATACCTAAAGCCTCAAAACACAATTCTTTTAAAGTGGTAACTCTTCACACAAACCTGTTTCCTGTAAGTCTGAGTTGAATTTTAAATGTCAGTTTATATAATGCCATTTTGATATTTTTTCAGGCATTTCACACGTTTGCCAGAAACTTGTGACTTCATGTCATTGCCACTTACGATTTCATGAATTATGCATAATTTAAAATGTTTTTGGGCATTTTATTGCCATATCTTCAATTACAAAGAAAGGCTAACTTTAGAATTTTATTCTCATTAATATCTGGTCCATCTGAGCCTTCATATGGCAAGTGTTCTCTTCCATCATCTACAACAATCTTTAAATTTAAGTTGTATCTCTAAGCGTGCCAGCACAAGCGCTCCAGTAAAGTGCAAGTTTTTGAAGATAGAGATTTAAAACTCTCCATAAAAGTCTAATAACTCCTTGATATTTTTTATTTAAGTGTTTATGGATATACTTTTTAATTAAATAAAACTCATAAATTATAAAATTCACTGTCTTAAAATGTACAATTCAGTTTTGGGGGTTTATTTACAAAGTTTTGCAACCGTCAATGGAAGAACATAAATCTGAGCATTGTTAAGCCTTCAGAAAGCTACAATCTATCCCACTGTGCAGGTTACTGGTTCAAGAAATCATCATTGGTTACATTTTCCCTTTCCTGGTAGCATAAGGATCTCATGAAATATCTAATCCAGAAATAATATAAGTAATATAAATTTTATGGTATCTAGCAAGTATCCTGAAAATGATAAGCCCCTCACTTACCCCACCTGCCCTTCCAATTATTAACACTGGACAATAAATTTTGTTTATATTTTTGAAATACTGATGTGTGTTCACCTTTTAACTCTGTTCTTATTACTCTTTTCTCTCTAGATGTCCTGGATGAGAACAGTTCCTTAAAATTTTTAGTTCTATTTTTCAGAGATTCTAATGCCTTTTACCTGCATATGAATGAAAGGCTCATTAACTTATTTCTTCAAGCTCTTAACTACATCCATAGACAGGTTCTATTGTTCATTACACTTTCAGTAATTCTTTATTTCAATTACAGAGAGACATTACAAGTCACTTTACCCCATTACCAGCAAATCACTTCTAGATCAAGCTTGGGTCAATATTTCATTTTTAATTTAATAAGGCAGTCACGTTGCTATTAAAACACGAAGAATTCTCCAAGTTTTTTCTTAGGATTTTTTTTCTCAGACCTGTATTCTGGAAACAGGTTAAGTCTTTTCTTCATAAATGTTAAATACCCATCGATTATTGCTTGAATTAATTTTGTAAGATAAAAATGGGAAGGTTCACTTAGCTGAATCTTCCACTGAACTCAGAAAATTTATACCTTCAAAATATCTGTAGACTGTCCTTTAACTTAAATTAAGTTCAAGCACTGCAGGCTAACCTTGACAATATTCTATTTTCAGTGTTATGTTAGATTCATGGGAAAAGCATGACCATGAATTCTAAAGTGAATTCTAAAGCCTACTAGATACAGATGATAGATAGATAGATAGATAGATAGATAGATAGATAGATAGATAGATAGATAGATGTTATATATTTTAAGTACAGAGTCCACTCCAAAAATATATACATCAAGAAAATAAAAACTTGAATAAATATTTTAATATTAAATTTATTGAGACATCATAAGATTAATACAAGTTACCTTTGGCATCTACAATTACAAGAAGTGCTCCAAGTGGTGGCCATCAGCTTCCATTTATTAGTACAGTGAACTGCTGATGTGTGTATACTTTTTTTGGCATATTCTATATTTGTGTATATCTGTGGGTAAATATATTTATCTACAAGGGAATATTTAAATGCTTACAGGTAAATATTAAAAATACACATATTGGTAATTATTGAAATAAATACTATTTGTAAATAAATCTGTCACCAGAATGTTCTTTACTTGCCCAGAAAAACAATCAGAATGACATTATTTTGAGACCTGAAACACCATGGCTATAGGCCCTGACTTATAAGAATAAGAGGATCTTACATCCCTCACTTCTATTAGTCCCTCCCTGCTACCACCACACTCAGCCTCTTGACTCCCTGGCCCTCATTTTGGATCCTGTCTGTCTAGACACTATTGTGCACTTGATATCATGTTAAGACCACTGCCAGAGATTTCTACCAAGAAAAGCAGACAGGAAAGCAAGGAGGTTTCCCCTCTCTTGTGTCTTCCTATCACTAGCATGGAAGTGACCTTCTCTGTAACTGTCCCAGTTCATCCAAGATCACTTTGAACTTTTAATTAGACTTGAATTAAAATATCATGGATAACTTAAGAGAATGATGACAGGAGAAAAAGTTAAACTTTACAACCACTCAGAGATAGGTCAACTTGCAGAGTTTTGGGCTCATAATTATCCCCTGGTTTCAGTCAGAGGCCTCTTCTCTACAAATCTGCCAGACTCTAAATCTCCACTTGAAATTAGTCACTGAGAACCTACTGTGTACCAGCCATAGTATTGATCCAGGACAAACCAAACAACAAAATAATAAAATTTCCTTCCCTCATGATGCTTGCATTCTATTTGAGAAAGATATAATATAATATAATAGCCTCAAAATCAAATATGTTACAAAATGATAATTAAGATGAAGACAGAAGAAAATGAGAATTGTGTGGAGGGGAAACAGGAGTGCTTAGCTTAGAGCAGGAAAGGGTTATGATTTGAAGTTGGTGTTATATAGACAGGCTTTATTGAAAAAAATATATTTTAGGAATGTTGCCTTGGTCTATTTTTTGTTGTGACAACATAATATCACAGACTGGGTCACTTACAAATAATAGAAGTCTGTTTGTGACTGCTCCTGGAAGCCGGAAGTTCATCAGCCAAACAGTAGCACCTCTGAGGACCTGCATGCTATGTCATGCCATGGCAGAGATGGAAAGCCAAGCAGATATCAGAGGACAGGAGAGGTTGCACTTGGCTTTATCATTGCTTTATTACGACTGCATTGTGACAGTCAACTCCCTCCCATGGCAGTAGCAGTAATCCACCCAAGAGTACAGGGCCCTCTGTACCCCATCACTTCCCAGAGGTCTCACCTCAGAACAATGCTAGAGTACAGACAGGTCAAGATGCCAGCACATGAACTTGGGGGACAAAGAAGAACCAACAACAAACACCTTGGAAGAAGATTCAGCCAAGAGTGTACGCAGAAGAAAGAGCCTCCTGAAAAGAAGGGACAAAGTTGAACCTGAGAAGAGGTGACTGGAGGGCAACTAGGGGAGTGTTCTGGAGCAGTGCTGAAGAAGCAAATAAAGCACTTAGCTTTGGTGAGCAGTATAGTCCCCAGCCAACCTTAGCATGGCTGCAACATCCATCCAAGTATCCTTGTTCATGATGCTGGTCTTAGAATGAATGTATGCTCTCAGAAGCTGCTTTAAATAAAACTACTATAATGTGATGATGTAGCTGTTATTAATTCACAACAAGTAACATGTTTCATACTCTAGAAGAAGGGGAGAAGAGATTAATTTTCAATGTGAAGCAGAAATGTAAAGGAAATGAGAACTGGGCTAATTATTAAATAATGCAAAGTGTAGAAGTTGCCTCTATTTTTCCCTTAGGAATTAGAGGAGATGGACAACTCACATACACTAGTTAGAGACACAAACAGAGGCCCTAAATCTCCTTAGTTAAAAATGGATTTCTTGATTTTCTGAGGGGGGTGGTACTTTGCTCCCTTGTCTCCCCTAAGTAGTTGGTTCATACCTCAGCAGCATCTTCTGCTCACCTTTACTTCCTGCTTCAGCAGCTAAAGTAAGTCTACCAGTCAGTAGGTACATTGGCCCTGATCCTGTGTTCCTGTGACTTTCAGGGCTCCAGGTCAGTCAGCCTTCAGCTCTAACTCCATGGCCTTTGCTGGAGGTTTGGCTGAGTGCTCTGTTTGAAGCAGGAGTTAGTTGCCAGGTTTGACAGATGGCTGGATAAGGGGAGGCAATTCCAAAAGAGAGAGCTGAAGAGAGGCCAAGCGGTGAACATGTTGTAATCATGTTTCTGTTACACAGGCATCATGGTAGAGTGGGTCTCAAGGGGAAACAAATATGTCCTAACTCAATTTAGTATGGGTTAAGAAATATTAACTGAAGGGCCCATTTACCAAGACACGAGTGATCAGCGCCCAGTGGAGTAGCAGAAGCTAAACCAAGACAAGGAGAGTTTCTGAAACTGAGACAATCTGAAAAAAGAAAGGACAAATGAAGAGACATCCACCATGGGAGAACCAAGCTTGTATGATCTGGCATGCATCCTATGGAATGAGGCAATTCCCTCTCATGCTTCCAGAGTAGCACAAATGATGCCCACATCCTTGGAGAATTGAACAATAGACTCTCAGATCACTTTCCATGTTCGCGGTTTTCAGTCAAGAGACACAATTTACCCAAGGACCTCACAGAAAGGGAACTTGGGCAACAAAACTCTGTCTCTTTCCCTTTAATCTCTGATGAGCTCCCCATTGGCTAAATCCAGGGGGACATTAAAGGGTAACTGAGTATGGTGATTGCAGTTATCTCAGTCAGTCTTGTGGGAAATGGCAGAATGGAAGGGAGGCTGAGGGGCGACAAGTCTGAAGAGAACGGTGAGTCATCACAGGTAGCCTGGGTTAGTTTCCTGGAGTAGTTCTTATGCAGCACCACAAATTAGATGGCTTAAAACAACAGAAATTTACATCAACACTTCTGAAGGCTACAAATCTGAAATCAAGGTGTTGGTAGGATTATGCCCTTTGTACCCTGTAGGGAAATCTTTCCTTGCCCTTTTCTGGATTCTAGGGCTTTCTGGAAATCTTTAGCATTTCTTGACTTATTGTCACATCTCTGCAATCTTGGTCTTCTTGTGACTTTCCCTTTTTTTTTGTTTTGATTTTTGAAAATAAAAACTCTAAAAAAAAATGGAAACAAAGTCTATGTAAATAGGGAAGGGTGGTGGGGGTGAAGGGAGCATAGGTAATGGGGGAAAAATAAGAACTAAGATACATCATGTTCGGGTACAAACACCCAATGATAAATGTAAATGTATTATATATCTAAAATGTAACAATTTATATATATATATACACACACACACACACACCTCTATTCTCAAAGGAGTGGAGGCCTTGTTTTCAAATTACTGTGGGATAGTAGTCCAACACATCTTTGTTGTTGTTGTTGTTGTTGTTGTTGTTGTTGTTGTTTTAGATAGGGTCTCACTATGTAGTTCATGCCAGCCTTGAATCCACTATGTAACCCAAGCTGGCCTCAAACACATGGTAACCCTCCTGGTTCATCTTCCCAAGTGCTGGGCCCAACTTCTCTGAGAGAAGATAAAATTAAATCTGCCACAGGGAAAGACAATGTTATACTGTATAAAGATTCAGTTGAAGTAGGATATATAAGTAAAAGAAACAATCCTGGATTTGCACTTATATTGCAAAGCTATAGTGATAAACAGCATAGTACTGCTACAAAACAAACATGTGGGCCAATGGAATAGAATAGAGGATGCAGAAAAAATCAAAGCATGTTCAAATATTTGACCTTTCACAAAGGTGGCAAAAAAATACACTGGCCGAAGGATAGCCTCTTTTATAAATGTTGCTGGGAAAATTGGCTGTCCATGTGCAGAAGATTGAATCTAGATCCATATATCTCACTATATTTATACTAAAATCAAAATGAATCAAAGATCTATGTGTTAAAACAGAATCAATCTTCTGGAAGATAAAATAAGTAAAACTCTTGCAGATGTGGGTATAGGCAAAGATTTTCTGAAAGGAACCCCAGTTGTACAGGAAATAGTGCCAAGAATCAACAAATGGGATTATATCAAATTGAAAAGCTTCTGTACATCAAAAGAACCAACAGAGTGAAGAGACAGCATACAGAATGGGGAAAAAAATTTGTTAGCTATTCCTCAGACAGAGGACTAATATCTAGGGCATATAAAGAATGTAAAAAAAATTAGATTCCCCAAAACAAAAGATTCAATCAAAAACTGGGCAAGTGAAATGAACAGACACTTCTCAGAAGTACAAATGCCTATTAAATACATGAAGAAATATTCAGCATTGCCAACCATTAGAGAAATGCAAATTGGAACAACACTTAGATACCATTTTTACCTCAGAAAGGACGGTTATCACCAGAAAATCAAATAATAATGAATTCCAGTCTGCTGGAAAAAAGAAACCATTCTACCCTATTTATGAGAATTTAGACTATTACAATTACTCTGGAAATCGGTATGGAGTTTCCTCATGAAGTTAAAATTACAAATTCCATTTGATACAGCTAATGTCTTGGGTATCTTTCCAAAAGTGTTAAAAACATCATATTACAGTAATACATGTATACTCATGTTTATAGCAGCACAACTCATATTAGCTAAATCTTGGAAGCAGCCTATATGTGCATCGAGAGATGAATGAATAAAGAAAATACAATGAAGTACCATTTTGCTGAAAAGGATAAAGTTGAATTATTCAAGAAAATAGATGTACCTTGAGACCATAATGTTAAGTGCAGTAAATGAGATACAAGCTTAAATATAACATTGTTTCTCTTATATGAGAAATCCAAAATATAAGTAAAGAGAAAAAGAAAAAATAATAGCAAGTAGGAAGATAGATCTTTCTCATATAGCAAGAGAATCAAGAGACAGGGAAGGGAGGAGAGAGGGGAAGGGAAGAGGCTTTAAAAAATTAAGATGTGTCATGTACGTGTACCAACTCCTTACAAGGAATGTGATAGTGTATGTACTGCAAACATGTACTAATAAAAAATAAACTCAAAAACAAAAAAAAATTTGTGCAACCACCAAAAAGAAAAGAAAAACAATATTAGTATAGTAGAACAAATTCAGTTAAGTTAGGAGGAGATAGCTGTGAAAGGAACAATTCCATCAGCAAAGCTATCTAGTGATTGCAACAACTGTACCAAGAACTATTTTTTATATTTATACTCTATGTGAAACATGAAACTGTAACTCACAGTTAGCAGAATTCAAGTCTACACGACCTCTGTGGTGATGAATACTGTTATCTATTTACTTCTGTCTTATTTGTAACAAAAGTGTTAAATTATAAAAGTCAGAAGTTAAAATCTATTAAGTGTCTTTTTTCCTACTTGCATGATATAGTGTCTACAGGTAAAAGCTCATCAATTTAGGAAGTATTTTAAAGAAGTTATTGCTGCATATAAGATCCCACCAAGTCACAGTACTTCACTTTTAGAAGAGATGGGTTTGGAAACTGTATCAAACATATCATTCAGTTTTTCAATTATGTTCCTTGCTTGATATATTTTTGTGGAAACCTGGGTCTGTCTCTGTCACCAAAATTCTTAGATGATAGCTCTAGATCTGGTAACAGCTGTTTTAAGAGGCAATTTGGATCACTGTAGAGTCAGCAAATTGCTTGTAAGAAATCTACAAGAATTCTAGAAAACACACACACACACAAATCCTCCTGCAAATTATCTGAAAGTTGCCCAAGACAGCTTCCTCTCCAAAGACACATGATAGTTGCTGCAGCCAAGTGAATGTTTCCAGAGCAGCAGGTAATGGGAAGCAGCCAGAGAAGTGGAACTGGGAGGATGCACAAAACCCATTCACATTTCCAAGGCTCACAGGCCAAGCTGAGTTAACTGCTCTCCAATTTCCTTTAATTTTTTTTTATGAAAGGGAAAATAATTAAAGGACATCTTGAGGTTTGCTTTGCCCTCTGTAAATCCTAAATGTCCTACTTTCAGGGAAGCTTTCTGAGCTTATGGAGTCATTAAAGCAAGTAGGAGCCTTATCTTTTGTGATACAAAAACTTCAATTCCTTAGAACTAAGGAGCTGCTTAAGAACACATCTGCTACTCTAATTTGACTTATGTTCTGTTCTCAGCAATACAAGGGTTAGTTTTGCTTTCATCTGAAAGCAATCAAATAAGGTATGACCTTGCCACCTCAACTGGTTGAAATGATAGTAATGACTGAACAAAATCCTAAAGTGATAGAAAGGTTTGCACCAGGCAAGAGAAGCAAAAGGGTCTATGGATCATTCTATGGGGTGAGGGAACATGCCAACCAATACTGAGGGATATCTTATGATCACACAGACACATGGTATTCAGTCCAGAGGAATCGACTGCCCAAAATTATAATAATCAGAAATCATATTGCAGCAGAAAAATTCTTGGTTCTCTTTGGGAAAATTTGGTGCTTGATTTCTTCAAAGATTGTCTCCTATCCTCCCAGAAGGTGTGTGTAAAATGAGTCAGATATGACCTTTGATTGCAGAGCCCCATATCAAGAAAGATACAGACAGGTAAATAATTTTAGATGTCACAAGATTTAAAAAGGAAAAACCAATGACATAGAAAGAAGGGTATTGTTGGAATAAAGAAAAAGAAGGCAAATTTCAGTTAAGAAAAGTAAGAATGACTTTAAAGTGAAGATACATTTCAAAACTTACCTTGAAAGAATAAGGTTTTAAAATATGAATAGGAAGAAGACTCAAGGAATTGCAGAGACAAGGAGGTGGGAATAGCACTCAGCTAGTCCACTCGGGGGCAGCCCAGCAAACCTCCCTGTAAAGGGTCCATGGTAAATGTTTTCGGCTTTGCGAGGCATGTGGTATCTGTGCACACACTGCCTCTGCAGTTATAGGGAAGCCTCCTCAGGATACACAAGTGAAGACTATTTACAAATTAAGTAGCACAGAGCCATGGTTTGGTATGAATTCCATAAGGACTGCCATTTTTTTCACATATTTATTTGCAATACCCAGTACAATGCCTGATACATATTGAATGTCTGATGAATATCTGTTAACTAATGAAAGAATCAAAGAAATAGAACCTGAAGCTGGATAAGTAAAACAGAACCAGATCAGGGAGCCCATGATGATGATTCTAAGATTTGGATTTATCACACAGGCAGCAAGAAACCACAGGAGGCTCTCTACAGAAAATGGCATCTCATGTGTCATATGCTTGACAAGGTGAAGAGCAGATGTACATGGGGCAGGAGGGCAGGTTGGAGCATCACATTCCAGGAGAGAGAAGGCAGCCTAGGCTGGGCCCTGCATGTAAGATATAAAGGTCATACATGTGTCAGAGCCTGAACCTGAGGCCACTTGCTGAGAGGGTAGGAAGTGGTGAGCCTGAGCTTGGCTGGGCCTTTCTGCACTCGTGCACCAAAGCCAGCATGAGTGTATGGGGTAAGTAGACAGGCGAGGTTCTTAATTCTGAAAAAGTCAAGCATAGATGACAATGACACACCCACATGTCAATGTCATGTGCAGTACATTATTAGAAAGTAGGGCAAGAATTAAAACTTCTCCCCAAAAAGACTGATGTGTGAGAAAAGCTGTCATATACCTCAGCTGTATGTGAGTGTCTCTGCCCAGAAGGTACACGACTGTGTGTCATTGACAGGGCAGTCCCCAATTTTCTATTTAAAGAAGGAAGAAACAAAATGAGAGCCAGGGACCCTAAGGAAGTCATTTCTATCTTGCACCCATTCTGTGTCATCACACCTCATCATCTGTCAGAAATTTACTTTAAAAGCTTTGTTAAAAAAAAATAAGAGATGAAAGCAGCAATTGTCTGGAGCTTCCATAAAGTTCTTACTTAGGAAGCAGGAGTATGCTTTGACATTTGATGCAATAAAGTGGACCAAAAATAAAACATTAATTTCTTAGCCATGTGGGTCACCAGTGCAGAGGCTAATAACCAACGTCACTGACGGCTGTGTATGCAGAGGAGATGTCTGGGGTCCAAAAGTGCATGTAGTGGCAGTTTTATTTAGGATTCTATTTCTAGAATGTCCACTGTCATTTCAATTGGAGGAAGAAACATGGATGGGAATCACAGTAAAGTTAGGTCAGAAATTTTAAAATGAATTTAGTCCTATAGAATCTAACAAAACAGAGTTTAGAAATCTAAGATTCCATTTGCTTGTTTTAAAGACTATAGTCTATGCTTCACAATTGTTTGTTCTTTTCTGTATGCTTTGATCTTCAAAATCTTGTTCCTGAATATTTTACTGTCTTGGGGAAAAGTTAAAATTTCAAACTGCTACAGGAGCCAAGTAGATTGACACCATTGTGGGTAAATTGGGCAAAAAATAACAAAATAAAGGGAGAAGTCAGAGTGGAGACCTGCTCTCCCAAAAGATGCAGGGGCCGGAAAGTTTCAATTCAGTTCAAGTGGACTGTCAGTTTTTTGCACTAGCTCTTAGGATTTGCAAAAGAAACAACACATATGTACATATTGTGTGAAATTTATGAGATCTTAAATACTGGTAATTAGTTTTTAACATATGTAGGGCAAACAAATATATCTGTGAGTTTCCAATTTAATATCTCCTATATGAGTAATTTACTAGTAGGAAATCGTTGATGAATTGTTCAATAATTAATCATCATTAGCTATCATTTTGAATAAATGTGCTTGTAAAAATTCTATAGGATATGAATTAGTGGAAAACAGATAATCATTAAGGGAGAATTAATATGATAGCTAACATTTTTATTGTATTAACTATGTGCTATGTAGTGTTATAAGTGCTTTATGATAAGTGATCATTTAATCCTTCACTTACAAGAACAACATTGAATTAAAGTACTTCTCTCATTTTACAAAAGAGAAAATGGAGGCACAGGAAAATTAAATGACTAACTCAGCTTCACAGAGTGTATAAATGGGAAATCTCCAAGTTCAATGCCAGCAGAATGTGTCTAGTTCTTATACTCTTATGCTACACCTTGTCACATATTTATCTTGAGATGCCAAGAAGTCACTTAACCCATTTGATCACAGCTTCCTTATTGCTAAAATGAGAGCTGATACCTTTCTATCTACCCCCCATGTGGTTGTTATAAGGGCAAAAATAGATAATATATGTGAAGTTTGTTGTGTAACACCAAATGATAATCAAACACAAATAGTGCTGGAATTTTTGGTATACTAAGCGTTACTGAGATGTATGGTATATCACAAAGCTCTACCAGAACAGTGACATTTGGGTAATTTGCAGTCAAGATACACCAGGGAGCAGGAGCAGAAGAGTTGGTAAGTGGTGTTCCAAGGTCCACCTTGATCTTCCACTCTGTTACCACCATAGACTACCGATGTCTTAAATACGGGCTGAATATACAGGGAAATTGAATATAGCTGGGAGTACAGTTACAGAGACACATAGAAAAGTGCAGGCAATATTATTGCTGGCCAATGTTTTGTTGCCATTTAGTGGGTCTCCACCATCAGCCACTTCTAGATATTTGAGTTACCAATGCAGGAAGAAGTTCATTTATGGTCCATCATCTAGGAGTCTACATGCAATGTCGTGGTTTATAGATCAGAATCATTAAAGTGTTGGCAATCGGTAGGTCTGATGGTAATTATTCCTGCTACACTGTAGATGAGAGAAGGTACAACTAACCATGGAAATTTGGCTCAAATAGAAAACTGAATTTCTAATTAATATGGAGTAGCTACAATATTATTATTCTCACTGCTTTCTCTGTGTAATATTCTGTCATGTACTGAGGAGGGAGAGAAAACAACAAACAACTGCACTCTACTCTACCCAAAGGGCTGAACGTCAGTTGTATCCATGGCAGAGAACAAAGAGTGGGAAAGGATGAGAATTGTTTTGCATGAGCTTCTGATATTTTATCCAAGGGAAACTAACCACTTACGGTGAACCAGTGGCCTGAGGAGATAGGAGGACATGGATGACCAGAGAACTGTCATGCAGGAGGGACCCTCTGGTGACTAGGGCTTAGCAGGGTAAATCCAACTGGCTCAAGCAGGTATCTTCACCACTCTTAGACACTCTCAGGAGCACCACTGAGAGAAACTGATTTCACATAAGCTAATATTGGGAAATACTTCTTGCTCAGTGCCAACACCTGATGTTTGATCAGTGTTTGTTTGACTGTTGTTAACTCAAGAAGCTAGAAACATAGATCAAGGCATAAAAAACCAAGAATACACCACATACAATCTCAGTGATGTTTTTGAGCTAACTTATTGTCCCAAAGGACTATTGTAACTCTTTGTAGAATGTGGACATTTTCTTTGGTAAAATAAAATTATTCACTTTCTAAATCACAAGAAGAGCAGTAAACTATCCTTGTAGTTTAGATAATACATATTTTATTCTTTCTACAGTAGACTGCAAAATGCCCAGAATGCTTTAACACCCTGTGTCCATACTCTACGCAATGTGATTGCTAAATCCATCCTCCTGTGCCATTAAGAAGTGCAGACTCTCTTCCCCTTTCCTAAGTCTGGCCTTACTTTCTCCTTTTGGCTAACAGAATACACTAACAGTGACACTATCCTGGCTCTTAGAGCGCATCTCCCTCCCCCTGTACTAGTCTGTGGAGGACAAGAGGCCAATTGTTCCCAGTGAGGGTGACACCTATCAGACAGCCACAGCCAACTGAAGCAAGAAGCATTTCAACCTAGGTTGGAAGAACCACTCAGCTGAGTCTGACTCAGAATAGTGGGCTAAATAAATGTTTGTTTAAATTAAACTAAGTTTTGAAATGATTTTCCTTTCAACAAAAGCTAACTGATACATTTGCAGCTGGGGAAAAACAGAGAAGCTGGATTACTTCATACTGTATGGCCGAGCCCACTCATGTTCTGGACCTCAATTTGCATTTTCTGGGGCAGATGGGCCAGAGTAGACAGCATTTGGCTAAGAAATGTCCCTCTAATGGTAAAGAAAGTGACACTAAATACTGATTTGTTGGTTCAGGTATGACAACTACCAGCCTAGACACAGTAGTTCTAAAAATGTTGTATACAAAGGTTGAAGGTTTCTTTATTCAAAAGTCTTGAGTTTTCATAGAATCGCATTTCAAAATACTATCATAATTTGACATAAACAGTGACACTGAAAATAGTAATTAAAGTCAGAGCAGGGTTCACTGATTTGTAAAACTAGGAATGATATGATTCCCAGTGTTCATTCCTTCTCCATCAGAGTCATTTGGAGCTTGGACTGAAGAGACAAGTTAATAAGAAAACACAATAAAGTTCTGCTTACTTAATGAAAAGTATTTCTATTTTTATTACCTCCAGCTGTAAATATAGGATAGGTGGTAAGCAAGGGAAACCATTACAAAGCATGAAAGACTGTGGCTTACACCACAGAAATGGATTTTCCAAATTTCTGGAGCTTAGAAGTCCAAGACCAAAACATGGGTCTAATTCTCTTGAGCCTGTGAGGAAAGGATTTGGTTCAGGCCTCTGTTTTTGATTATGGATGTCTCCTCCATAGGGCTTCACTTTTTTCTTCCTTCCTTATATATCTGTGTCCAAGTTTCCTCTTCTTCTAATGATGTGACTCAGCTGGGATTAGGACTCATCCTAATGCCTCTATATTAATGTAGTTGCTTCTTTAAAGGCCCTATTTCCAAACACAGTCACATTCTTTGTCTAAAATAACAGACTGTCATAGACTGAGTCCCATAGGGCTAGAGGCAGGAAGTCTAAATATGGAGGTGTCGACAGAATCAGTGGGTGGTAAGGGCATGATTCCTGGTTTACAGATAGCCGTTTTCTGGTTATATCTGTCATGGCCAAGAGAAACCCCATCTCTCTCGTGTATCTCCTCATAAGATACTAATCCCATTCATAATGGAGCCACCTTCAGGACCTCATTTTCTTCCAAAGGCCTCACCTCTAATTCCATCACAGAGGACACAAAAACATTCAGTCCGTCAACATCTTGAACACTGAAATCCAGAACTTCAACTTAGTTCTTGGTTGGGAGGAAACAATTCAGCTCAGGGCAAACGTGGAAAAAACTGTCAAAGTAGACATGATACTGTATATAGAACACAGAATGCCAAACAGAATGAGATGGTCTAAAGGTAAGTGCATATATATATATACATATATATATATATGTATATATATATATGCAAGTTTCAATGCTTTTACCTTTTACACCTTTACCTTTCGATCCTCCGGGCAATTACAACATGTATCATTTTTAGAAAGCAGAGATAAAATTTTACTTTCTATGTTGGATGTAAAGCAATAATAAGCACTGTAAATACATAAAGAGTTTTGGTGGAAAAGAACCGTTTTATTCAGTAATTTTATTTTCTTTTAAAGAAGTATATTTTAAAAGAAGTCCAGGTCCCTTTTTAAACTGTAGCTTTTGTAATTTTAAGTCTGGTATTATTTAGCAACTTAAAGTTGTTTATTTTCAAGTGGGAAAATAATCTTAGAGGGAGATTTCAGAAAAGATCCAAAGTGAAGTGATTGCTGGTTTTGATTATTCTTATTTATTTATCATGCTATGTCTACGGACCAGGCTTTGGCAGAACCTCATACAGCTGTCACTTTTCAGTCAAACTGCTGTGACATAATAATTAATCTACCTCTTACATGGTGTAAAATAAAAGAGTTTGAATAGTATTGTTATTCCATTGACTCAATCATATTTATAGAATATTACAATATCAAAAATGATCATTCTACAGTAATAAGACACCATTCTTGTTCTCAATGAGCTTTGGGACTGTTGGGGAAAACTAAGATATTAATAACAATACAAAAACAAGTGCAATTAGAAAGATTAAAGGATGGACAAATTCCTTGAAACTCTCAGTGGTGCGGGTTTACTTCCACAGCAGTTGGTTTGGAGTCATTCTAGCCATGCCTGCCCCATGGAGAAGAGTAGAAGCTGGGATGGTCTGCTGTGAGCCGAGACATTAAGGGCAGAATGGTCTCCACTGCTCTCCCTTGTGACCTCTGTTGTTGGAATTCAGTCCCCAGCCAGGAGAAAGTATAAACAGCTTCCTAGAAAAACATATGTGCAGAAAAATTGAGACCATCACTAATAATAGCCCCAGTTGACTACCCAGTTGCACCCAGTGCAGCCAAAATCCAGCATGAAGTTGTTAGCCAGGAGGAGAAAGTCATCTTGGAAGTCATGTCCATGGCATGGGGCAAAGATGAGCCACTTTATGCTAAGATTACTCTACATATAGATTGTGGCAAAATGAATAATTACTATTGTTTTATGCTACAAAGTTTTGGTGAATAAATAATATCTCTAAACTTCTATGAGGAAAACATTCTGGCAGTCATGAGAACAAATAATAAATGCCATTTGATCTCCAAATTCTTAAAAAGAGTTATTTTCTAAAAAAGGATAGATAGATGATAAATATGAATAATGTATGTATGGATAGATGGACTCAGATTACAAACCTATCTCTGAGTAGACATTCAGAAACAGCATGTATTATCTGTTGGCTTGGTGTAAATCATAGATCTGTGTGGTATATCGCAAATGTTTGAGCACATGTACGTGAATTCTAAATTGTTACTTTTGTTTTTAAAATACTTTTGCCACTTATTTTTGTCTATTTTTACATCACAAAATTCTAAAAATATTGTTTTTATAGGTATAAACTTTCAGTTGCTATACCTCATTTATAAATTATAGCTCTTTGTGTTTATATCTACCTCTTCCTTGTTATCTTTTTATATTGCATATTCTGGTTTATCTTTTCCTAATTCTTTAGGTTTATCACTGTAAAGCAACATGTTGCTAGACTTTGTTCCCTTGTGTTTAGCTTTTAATGATTATTCATTTTAATGAATTATTCATTTTCATTTATTGTTCTGATTAGTGTATTTGATTTTATTTTTCCTCTGTCTTGATAAAAATGAGGTAAAAAATGCTTAGATTTTATTTCAAATAATCTCCAATGTATTACAAATAGTCTTTGACAAGTTTTTAATGTTTTATGTCAATTATCTCAGGAAACCAATAAAAGAACTTACATGAATTTTCTTAAATTTAAGATAAATTTAATCATAAAATCTGTTATTTTTAGAAATTTCATATTCCAAAAAGGTACTTTCATAGGTATCATCTCATCTCATTCTTATACTATTATTTGTTTTCATTTAAACTTGATGAAATTTGAGATTTTGAAGTTTATTGACTTGTTCAAGTCACATTACCAGTAATTGTGACGCTCAGATTCAAATGCTTCTATTGTTTAAAAAAAAAAAGTCCAAATGCTTCTGTGCCTTCCACTCTGCCACATTTACATAAGAAGCAAGTGTGAGAGGTAGCTCCCAAATTCTGTCTTTTCTGTCTGTGTCCTTGGACTTTTACCTATGTGACAGATATGGTTGTGAGTCACTCACCAAAATATTTTCCAAACTCTACCAGCAGAGGGAAAATGACTTCATTAGACTTTTCAATGGAAGGAGAGGCATGGCAGCTCAGCTAGCTTCCCCTGCTGCCACTCTCCACACAGCTTTCTCCTGACTCCTCCAGGCTGGGTGTGCTGAAGTCCAAGCAAGCCTTTATGTCCTAAGAGAAACCCAACTAGGACAAGTACTTACTGTGAGAAGACAAATCATTCTGTCTACCCTGGGGATTCTAATATTAAAACACCATTGTCCCATACATGATCATCTGCTCCATCATCACATGCATTAATGATAAGGGTAATATTTTGTCTGCCCAACTGCCTAATCCCTGGTTTTGACAGCCTGATCAGAATGTTGGCGTAAAAAACATGTATAATATTGGGGTTTCTCTTGCATGTCTAGAGGTGATGTGTAAAATAATCTGAATCCTCTTACTTAATTTAGATTTTGTGAGGAAAATCTTCCCAGTGCCCAAGCTATGATAACACTATTATCTAGTCTTCAATCACAAATGCTGGCTTTGGAAAGGTTCCCTCCACTGGTTCAAAAGTAGGTCAGCAAAAAGCTCACAGTGATTGAAATAATTGGAGAGGAGGAAGATTATATTTAAATGATTCTCCAAAGGAAGGCAATCTATTAAGTCAGCTAAACCATTTAAGGAACAATTTTGGGGATGAGACATGATGACATAAGTGTATGAATACTCTATAATGCCATCTTCTAAACTTCTGTTTCAAGTCAGAATTTAAAAGCACACAGCTTTTGGAAAATTAGATATGCGTACCAATGCCTTCTGGAATTTTCAGGTCAGAATATGGAAAAGCCACATGGAAATGCTTCCATTCAATGGATATTTAACCAGTGCCAATTATATACAACAAAGTGAAAGAGGAACATAAAATAAATCAGAGTTGGGCCCTGACTACAAAGGATTCTTTATGATAGGAAATATGACAAGTGTATATAATTCTGAAACACATGGTACAAACATGTTTTGACTTTAAAATGTAGAGTTGAAGAGTTATGAAGAGTTAGGGAATGAGTTGCTTTTATTGTTGCCATAGGAGGACTTAGGAAGGGGGGGGAGGAGTTTGCGTTGGCCCTAAGCCCTGAGGAATGGGCAAAATGTTTGTAGGAGAGGAACAACAGGGAACCTAAGGGAAAAATCACTGAGTTGGAATGAATGGCTTTGAAATAAGGCTGGAAGAGCTCTTTTTCTTAATTTCCAAATAATGAAAAGTTTAATGTAATTAAAGCTCACAGCACAGGAATGACTCATTACTCTGTGAGTGTGTAGGATAACGAACCAATGGGCATGGCTGCCCTATGGCAGCTTGGAGTTCCTAACGGCAATGGGAAGCAACTGAGCGGGGAGAAGTGGGCCCCATTCACTAGGACTTTTAGATATCAAAAAAAAAAGAAAAAAAATGAAAGAATTTGGTGGGTGTTTTTATTTGGGAGGACAGCCATTGAGAATTTTGAGGTGGGCATAGTGGCACATGTCTGTAATTTCAGCACTTGGAAGGCCAAGGCAGAAGAATCACTGCAAGTCTGAGGCCAGCCTGGAGTCAATCGTGAGTTCAAAGCTAGCATGAACTACATAGCAAGACTGGCGGGAAAGGGGGGGATTTGAACAGGTGAGTGCCGTGTATCAGAGGTGTGGGTAAAAGGAAAGATCTACTAAAAGAGCATGGGATGAAATCACAGGGGAGAGTGAAGAGGCAAGATAGCAAGACTGTTGTGATTATTTAAGACTGTACAACAGCTCGATATCACTGAGATTCATTAGAAGAGATACATGTGAGAGATGTTCTAGAAGAGAAAATCAGCCCCAGGGAGACTCAATCAATGAACAGTGAAGCAAACAATGAACAGGGCATCCCTTTCCAAACCTAGCATCAGTCAGTAATGAGCCTTCTCTCTGTTCAGCACTTTGCCCACATGAATACACAGGAGCTGGAAAGGAAGCCCTAAGTTTTCTTTCCACATTGATTTAATGTCACTTTGTGGCCCTAATTTTAAGCAACCCAAGCATCCCTAAAATTTCAATCCTAAAATTCCTTATCAAAGTAAGAATCTTAAAGACCTACCCCCGAGCCAGATCTGGGGACTGCTTCCCAACACCCAGGTCTGGGGCAACTCTCTGCCCTTCAATCCATTCTTCACTTCCAGCTTCAGTCTGTGTTTACAGAGCTAGCAACATTCCAGAGATGGGTCACACTCCAGGTGCCCCCTGGAGTAATTGTACTTCACATATACTTTAACAGGTGTCTCACAACGTCAGTTATATTCCAGGGGTACCTGCATATGGGGCCTGACTCCTGGTGCTGTATTCCTATATGTAAATTTGTGGGGCACAGTGATTCACCACTTGGAGCACCCTCCAGTTCATTTGTCACAGTTAAGTAACAAATCAGTTCATCATTTGTTTTCCAAAGAAGGAAAAACAAACTGCCACAAACAGTCGAGTTACACAGAGAGAATACTAACTTCACCACAGAAAACTTCCTTTATCACTTTGAATTAAAAAAGGACACAGAAGAAAAACCATCTCTAACTGTGGTATGGAAAAGCAAAGTGGAAAGAATGAGCTTGATATTAATCTTACAGCCCAATAATCAATTTCCTGTATGGTCATTTTGGTCACTGAATTTGCACTATTTTAGATTTTCCAGCACCAAAAAAATGTAGGCATCATTGTTAATAACTATGTGAATATTACAAATCTGAGTTCACAGAGCACATGGCACAGATGTGAGATTCGATAAAGTTAAAGTAAGGTGTACAACAGCTCATAGCTCATGGCATATTCCCCAGACTACTTAAAGGAGAAATCTAAAACTTTATATTAAGAATTCTCTAGTCTTCTCACTGCACTGATTTGTCAACTCACATTCATTGCTATTTTTCCTGCATGTTTCTAAGGATACTTCACCAATGAAAGAAAACTGCATTAGCTGGATTTTCAAGAAAGAATAGAGGAAATGAGTGTAAAGTTTCATGCATTAGGTTGAGACACTGGATTTGTCACTTTCAAAGTAAAATCCAGGTGTTTATAAAAGATATGGGAATTTGGAACATGGGTGCCTAGAAAGGGTCATATTTGACATACTAGAGTAGTAACATATAGTACAGAACAGAATCTTGCTAAGTTACCTGAAGAGCAGAATCATTCCGATAATAGGATGTGTAGTCTCATCACCTCTGAAAGAGTCAGAATAAAAGCTGCAATTTAGGGGGCCGGGTTCTGCAGCCTGCCTCACAAGTGCAAGGTCTGGAGTTCCATCCCCAGTACCAAAAAAAAAAAAGCTTTAATTTAGGGATAAATGAATAAATATGTGTAATGAGCTAGGCATGGTGCCTGGTGAAAAAGTACACTGAGTCCCATAAAAAGAAGACAATTTGTGCACCTGGTATTTCCTTTTCTCTCTCCCTCTCTCCCTCTCTCTCTCCCTCTCTCCTTCTCTTTTTTCTCCATTTCCAGTCAAATGAGAAAGGAGGATACTTGTGAACAAAAATGCTTTTACAAGAGGCATTTCTTTATAAAAGAAATAAGGTTTACCTTTGAATGACTTTCTGGGTATTTTAAGACTTCCTCCTCAGTGGAAGGAAAAGGAATGTATATGAAGGACAATGAAAAATAACCAAATTTTCCTGATTCAGGCCACGACAATTAATATTTTTGTTAGCCATGGAAATGATTTTTAGAAACATTTTTTTCTTCCTAGTTTTTAACCTTAAGAATCTTTGCTGTTCATGTGAACATAATGACATCATTTCCATAGCAAGTTCTTTCTGTTAAACTAGTTGAACATTTAGTAAATGTCAGACTTTTAAAAGAACTCCTTTTTATTTGGGGGTGGGTACTGAGGATTGAACACAGGGCTTTTGCACTGAGCCACATTCCAGCCCTTTTATGCTTTAATCTTGAGTTAGTGTCTTATAAAGTCATTAAATTGACCAGGCTGAGCTTGACTTTGTGTTCCTCCTGCCTCAGCCTGCCAGAGGGCTCAGATTACAAGTGTGAGCTGCCACACTCAGCTAAAACAACTACTTTTAACTCTACAACCATGATTTATTTTATCCCTAAGACCTATGAATCATATAACAGGATGACTTTCTGTAGCCATTCTTCTATAGCAGCCCAGGATGAGTGGTGCGTGTCATCCATGGACAATCCATCATGGAATCTCCAGCCTCTGTAGTCTCTGAGTCCTCATCAATAGATGTCTGCACTCTAGGTGGCTGTAGAGGTGGCAAGTACTGACACCCCATTTTGATGAAAGAGCCCTTTAGTGCCATTATCAAGGGTGATGTTTTAATAGCCATCAGATCTATCACTCATCTAAATGCCACTAAGCTTCCATCAGGGTTACCCCAGGCATCTTTAGTGCACAAGCTGGTTATCCTGCCTCAGAATTGCCAGCCATGATGCATGTTTTAACATCTGGCAGCTACCGACAGTGATCAAGTCCCTTGTCCATGCTTATCTTGTCAGGGAACAAATCTGCAGGTTTATGTATGGCAGCAGTCCTAATCAATCATGGTCTTTGGCTCCTTAGCTTCCTAGAGCGTCCTTGCTGTGTGAAAGTCATTCACAAAATCCTAGCACAATGGATAAAAATGACACTGAGAAAGTGGAAAAAAAGGCTTCTCTTGGGAACAAAGTTTTAATAAGGAGTCTAACTGATGACACAGAAGAAGCATAGAGAGTTGGCATATTTCAGAGAAGTGAAGATTTGGAGAAAATTAGGTATGTAAAATCAGATTATGATGGCTATTCCAGGTCAAAGCACTTAAATAAATCTTTGATTAACTTCTTAGTCCTAAATCCAGAAACTTGCTTGGAAAGAACCCATGTAATTTGGAGTGGAAGCCAAATAACCATTAAGATATTGTATCCTCAAGGAAGATAAAAACACATAAGTGAAGTAAACAGGATATAAAACCTTAAAATCATGGAAATAACAGGAGTACAGATAAATAAACGTTTACCCATCAATATGAATTTACTGAGCACCTAGTAGGTTTGAGATAACATCTTACACCTCTAACTTGGAGAAATAATGTAAGAAAATACTATAATACCCAAAGTCATAGAAGTCTGAGCCAGGATTCCAGTTATTCTCTTACTAGAGTAAGAAAGTAGTGCATAATCTCTGAACTTCCACATACTCACCTAATAATGAAGAATAGTATTTATGAATATTATGGGAATTACAATGATTTTGTCATTGTTTAGTAATTTAACAAATATTTGTTGATTATTCTCATCCATGTATTATGTTCTGAGTATTAAAATAAAATAGTTAATAAAAAAGACAAAGCTCATCTCCCTCAAACAATTTATATTCCAGTGGGAAAAATGGATCCAGTAAATGTATGATAGGCAGAGCACAGTGATAAGAGATGAAGAAGGAATCCAAAGACAGAAGGAACTGTGTACTATTTGGAAATTTTATGTTGGGTAGCGAAGGAATTACTGAAAATATGACATTTGGATAAAAATAGTACGGAGGTGAAAAATGAGTCACGTAGAAATCTGGCAAAAGAAAGTGATGACAGAAGGCACAGGAAGCACAGAATCACTGAGTGCAAGCTGCAGTGGCATGTTCAAGGTCATGGGAGGAGACTGGTGCTTGGGAACAGTGAGAAGGACCAAATAGCAGAGGAAGTCTGTAGGGCATATTTTCTCTACCAGCTACAGCTCAACTCATCATGGACTGATGTTCAGCTTGTTTTTTTCTTAGCAGAAAACCCTAGAGGTTTTCAAACAGAGGAAGGATCCTCCTTCTGCCTACTGTGTTTTGTATTTAAGACTTCAAAGAGGATCAGGAGTAGAGACAATCTATTGTAATAAACCAAAGAAAAGAAACAGGCTGGAATGGTAGCCATAGAGAAGGTGAGATGTGGGCAGATTCTGGATCTATTTGAAGGTGGATCAGAAGGATCAGCAGGTAGTCATGAGTGAATGCTTCAGAGTGAGGAATAAAGAATGAATCAGGGCCTCTTGAACTGAGCAACAAGAGAAATATATTTGCCACTAACTGAAATGAGGAAGACTGTGGAAAACAGAGGTTTAAAGTGGAATATCACAAATTCAGTATCAGAAATGTGACGTTTACAATGCCTATTTGGATAATTAAATGAGATGTGGAGTGGACAGCTAAATTTGTGCACATGAAGTTTAAGGAATAGATGAAGGTTGAGGGTACAAATTTGAGTGTTACCCACCTATTGATGTAATTTAAAGCTTTCTTTGGATAAGATCATGGAAGGGGTAATTTTGGCTGCAGAGAGATGACGTTTAGGCCCCGGACCTGTGAGGATCTCAGTTCTTAAACATCAGGAGAAAAGGATCATTGCAAAGGTTGAGAGAAACTTATATATCCTCAAGTGTGGGGAGCTTGAAATAAGATGAAGCAAGTATAAACTGAAAAGTGTGTGCAGAAAGCAGGAAACAGACTACAGGAGTACTACACAGTAGAATCCTATGTTTGTATTACAAAATAGTCCTTCAAAAATATCTTTCAAAAATGAGGGCAATACAGTAAGTTACACATACAAATAAATTGAATTACAGTTTGCCACCAAGAGATATCCACTTTAAAAAATTCTAAAATATGTTCTTCGGGCAGAAATTAAGTCACCTTAGATAGAAAGGGGGGTGAGCAAAAGGTATTGTGATATAAATCTAAGTAAATATTGACTATATAAAATAATAAAAATCATATCTAATTTCATTGACTATGAAAACACACAAGATCCATGTTTGGCAAAGTGTTTTGCAGAAAAGAATGAGTATAAGAAAAAAAATGATGATCGAAGAACAGTCATAACTTGGTAATCCATGGCTTCTGATCCAGTGCTCACAGAATTTGGGGGAGAAAAAACTGTGTCAGCACTGGGAGCCTGCTCAATGCTCATTGTATCTGCTAGAATTTGTAGGTAGGAGTAGATACATTGCTGGGCAAGAGAAAATGCTTCCTCACATTGAACAGTGATGTTAAATTTTATCTTTACATAACTAATCACTATTTTATACATGTCTCTTTAGTTTAAACACATTGTATTAAAAAACAACCTCCTGTCTATCAGCCCAGTAAAATGTGAAAGTTCTGGGGACTTTCATGAATTATTTCTAATTACATTATTCCTTATGGGGAATTGTGATAGTTACTTTTCTCTAATTTGCTGTGACAAAATACTCAACACCCAAAGTTAGAGGGGACGAGGTTTATTTGGCTTACAGAGGTTTCAGTCCATAATCGGCTGGCTCCAAGGCAAGGATGGCAAACAGGCATCACAGAGGAGAAAAAACATGGCGCCCGCACGGTAGCAAAAGAAATGAGAGAACTTCACCGCATCTTTCTGCCTCTTTTGTCCCATCCGGACTATTGAGATTCAGGAGGTGTAGTGGTTTAGTAATCACATGCCCTTAATCCCAGCATCACACAGTCCAGATTCAGCTATCTCTGACCACATGAGGGTTTGGGTGGACATCCAGATCCAAACCACAACAGGAATATTCTTGCACTGACTCAAAACAGATTAAGGAGCACTGAGGTACCATTGCATTGGGAAGTACATTAGAGATACTCATTTAGACATTGGGAAGTACATTAGAGATACTCATTTAGACATTGAAAACATATTTATAGAAGTTTATTAATACCAAAGCAAATGAAAATTGAATGAAAAAAAAAATGAACTTTAAAAGACAAAAGGGACGATGAGAAATAAAAGAAATCATGTCCGCCGCCTGCCTCGCAAGTGCAAGGTCCCGAGTTCCATCCCCAGTACCAAAAAAAAAAAATAAATAAAAGAAATCATGACAAAGTTACAACAAATGGCAAACATAAACAAATATGATAAAAATAGGCTCAAATTTAAATATCATATAATTTTTAAAAGGTAAAAATAAAGCTATGGTCATAAAAACACAAAATCAAGCCATGTGTTATTTGTAAAACATACAATTGAAATATAAGAATATAAAAACATTGTAAGTTAAAATATTGAAAAAAGACATACAAAAAAGATAAAAACAAACTGGTAAAACTATTACAAAATAATATAGCATGTGAAATATAAAAGACTACATATTTAAAGAGATTACTACATAGTGACTGAAGATGTGATTCACATTTTACCTAGTATGTAAAACTTAATGGTTAACATATTAAGAAAACAAAAATTATCAAAATGTGTACTATCAGAGTGGAAAATCTAAATACAATATTTAATTCACAAATCAAAAGAAAAAAAGAAAAACCAGGAGAATATAGAATAGATATGCAATGAAATTATCAATTATTTAGGTACTGAATCACTTCAATGGTGCACTTAACAACTGAACAGCATACAATTTACCATTGAAATTATTGAAAAAATCAACAGTAGTACCAACATATTAACTCTACCAAAAGATACAAACATCTTAATGAAGAAAACATTATTGAAAGAATTCAAGGAAGTTCTAAATAAATGGAGTGATACACTGTATTTAAAGGTAGAAATTAAATCAGTACTGACTGAATTGTCAGCCCAAATTGTTCTATCAACTCCAGTGAAAATTCTGATAGAAATTTCATATTGAATTTAATGAGCTGATTTTATTGAAGGGTCAAATTGGCTAAATGAAAAACATTGTTTATTAGCTACTAAAACATAAAACTAGAGTACTTACGAATGTGGAATACATTGTTGGTGTGCCAAAGAAATTGAGATAAAAGATAAAATAAAACAACTCCCCGTGAAAACCACACATACAAATACTTGACCTTGAAATAAATATCATTACAAATGACCAGAGAACATGTGAAACAACTAGGTTTTCAAATAGAAAAGAAGAATAACTTTTCCTATATAATAGCATATTTGAATCAATTATATAAGAATAGCATTTAAGAATTAATTCTTAGGTAGATTAAAGATTTAAGGTAAGACACAAAATTTGGAAACTTAGAAGAAAATGTAAATAATTTTTAAAATTGTCATGCACTACATAATTTCTTAAGCATCATGAGAGAAAGCACAAAACAAAGAAAAAGATTAGCAAATTTGACTATGTAAAATTACAAAATTCAGTCCATCAAAAGATACCATATAAGAAAGTCACAAACTCAGAAGAGATATTATAATACATATAACCAAAAAAAGATCAGAATCCAGAAACTTATATACATACACATATGTACATTTATTTATATGTATATATACACAGTGATTATAGATAATAGTACCTAGAGTCAGGCTTCTTTCACCTACTCAAACACACCCAGAAGTGAGCTCCACCAGGCAGATCCCAAAGCAAATTAAAAACTGAAACTCTACTCTAAATGCCATATCAGACAAATTTTTAAAACTTTATTTCTTGCTTTGGCAAAATCTTTTTGATTTTGGCAATATCTGATGAAGTTTAACATGTACATATCTTCTACATTGCCATTCCATTTCTCAAAACATGTACACATGAGTTAACAGATATAAAATATACACATTCCTTTTTGTAACATGAAAAAGTATAAGATCTGCCAACAGCACTGTATAGGAGAATATGACAATGAAGTAATAATAAACACAGCTAAACATCCCAACATAGATGTTTGTGCGTGGAGCTTAGTGAGAATTTAGTGGACAATTCCAAAATGAGGGGATGACCAGGCATGGGCATATGGAATATGCTAAAACCCTAAATATTTAGCAAATATAAAGAGCTTGTGAGAAGCATTTTGCCAGCACGGGGATAGCCCAGCACCCAGCCCCAGGAGTGTGGAAAAAGAACAACTGGGTTTCTCCTAGTTGCAGCAGAAAGAAATGTCCACAAATGTTGAGGAGGGGCAAGAGTTGCAACCAGTCAAGTGGGAGCCTGGGAGGAAGCCCAGGGAACAAGTAGCCTGGGAAGAAGATACGAAGATACCTCAATGAGAAATCTGAGGGCTGGCACCGGGGTGGAAAGTAGGAAGACAGAATGCAAACTCCATCAATCCTAGCACAATGATAAAAATGGGCTGCTATTCTGTTAGAAATCTTTAATGTCATTAAAATTTTTAAAATGATCTCAATCAAATCGGGAGGAAGTCACTCTTCCTTTAAATCTACATGATGATGAGGGCTTATATTAGTCTCGTTTCTATGAGGAATACTTGAAATCTTTCTTTGTATAAAATATTTTTCACATTTTATTTTCTAAAAATAAAATAAATGAACTCAATTTATTTTCATATTAAAAGATATGCCACTGAGTGAGAGAAGTGTCATTATTTTAGGACATCAAGAAGCCCTGGTATTCATTCTGTCCTCACACTATGACAAGCCCATGGGCTCAGACTTTGGCTACTCATAAAGTTTCAGCCTCTGGCTCCTCACCTATCTAAATAAAATTATTCTGTTTGAACTTTGGTTTCCAGGAGTTAATGGGGGATTGATGGGGTTACTCCAATGATCATGAATAAATACCAGTAAGTCCAGGTGATTTGGTGCTGTCTTCAGTAGTCTCACATAAAATGGATCTTGAACAAATGAAAATGGTAGAATCAAAGAATGTTTGTCATATCTTTATCCAGGGAATGAGCAGAATTACTTTAGAAAAGAGGAGAGAGGAATGGGGAAAAAAACAAGGAACAAGATGTATTATGTACAGGCACAAATACTCTACAAGAATGTGATCATTATGTATATCAAAAGTATATCAAAAAATTTCATTTTTAAAAAGAAGACTCTAAATTCTGCAAAGCAACTAGTTTATGTGTGGACTTACTCCAGAAGTCATACAAGGCCATCACCTCTTACTATGTTAGAAGGCTCCCACGTCCCAGAACCGTAATCCATTTTAAGAATGGCAGGTGAAAAAGAAATGACACCATGGTCACAAACTAGTGCTCACCCTGGGCTAGTCTGATCTTACTCTGTTGTTCCTGGAAGGTTCTTCCTGTTCTGTATTGCCACATTGCTGTCACTGCCATCAATCTGGGCCACTTAATGCTAAATTTATCTCAGAAGGTGGTAAATTCTCTTTGGACAGTTAATGGTGTCTGAAAGAGCCATCATCTCTCTTTGGGGTATTTTTCTCCACTAACATTATAAAGCACACCCACCCCTGGCATCATTAAACCCAAAGGAAAGGAGATTTAACAGCACTTGGCAATAAAAAAAAGTTAAGTGGGCAGCGTAATGGCACAAAAAATAGCACACACTTTCCACTGTTCATTCCCTGAAAGAGGAAAAAAATCATTGGCTCTATCAGCTGAGGTTTGCATCCAAGCACAGCAAGCTCCCTGTTTCTGCAGCACTTCACCTGGGGTCCTGTACATGGGAGTACAGCTTGGGAGTAGGAAGAACAGAAAAAACAGACTTTGAAAAGGTGCCACTTTTATGACCCCTGAAAATCAGATCAGAAGAGTCACATTCTTACATCCCTCATCCATCACCAAGGCAAGAGGATAGGCAGCTAGAGAAGATTCTCTAAGTGTTCTCGAAGCAATATCTTGTTGTTGCTAATGGTTATTAATGTTACAGTCTAAAATTTAGTACATAGAAAGTCAAAAGAAAAATGTCATACCTGATAATGACAAAACCTGATAATCTATGAAAACCTGATTTGCTTCAGTTCATCAGCACTCTGAGACCATAAGGTAAACCAAGTTTCCAAAAGTAACAAACCCTCCCAGAGAAAGATGATACACACAAAATTACTCCTGATAGAGCACAGAAGGAAGAGGAGGCCACCAGAAAAGTAAGAAGAAAACAGCTAATATTTCAATGAATATTACAGCCAAATGCAGAGATATATGAAAAATTTGAATATCTGGAAGATAGCAGGTAGACTCAACAAACTTTTCCTTAAAGGGCCTTAAAGGTAGCCCATATTTTAGGATCTGCCGGCCACATGGTATGTGTTACAACTACTCATTCCTGCTGCTGTATCTCCAGAGCAGCCACAGTACATGGACCCATGAGAGTGGCTACATTCCCATGAGTTATAGGAAAAGGACAGTGGAGCCCCATGGAGCTCACAGTTTGTTGTTCTATAATCAAGTGCTACCCAGTGTCTTAGGGGAATGCAACCCAGAGAAGCTCTTTTTTTTTCCTTTGCATGCTGAAATGGACAAGCAATGATGGTTGAGTAGGAGCTGACCTCGGTAATTCACATTAAAATCAAGAACTCTGAGCAAATTTCTACACCTCTAGCAGCCAGTATCAGACACAGGTGCTTTCTCTCACTGTGTCTTCACACAATGAAGAGATAACAGCTACAATCTCTCTTCCTCTTCTGCCATCTAATGACGACATTGGGTGTCAAGGCATCCACATGTGGATTTGAGGTAAGAAAATTTTCAGTCCACTGCAAGTCTAGAGTGTGCTGTGCACAGTATCTACCTATCCAGGTTTCAGCAGAAAGGCAGCAGCCCCCTGAAAAGAGGGTGATAATCTGAGACGCTACAGCAAGTACTTGCTATAGCTCAAGCAGTCCTGTCCTGAAGGGTCTCATGGCTGCAACCTTAAGTGGCTGCAGCTGGGCTGAGGAGGACACCAGGAATCTCAGGGCAGGGGAAACTGGACATGGGACAACAGTGAGATCGAGTGAATTCAAAGCACCATTACTGTGGAGCTGTTGGAGTTGAAGGTACATGCAACACCGAAGAAACAGTCCTAGCCAAACCCCAGTTACAGGTCCCAGTCACAGAAGGTTTGGAAAGCCTAAGAGCCTCTGAAAAACTGGGCAGCATCAGCTGACAGACAGGGGCACAAAGGGAACTGCAGCAGGAGTCTATAGAGGCTGCTACTTCTGGAGGTGCACACCTAAAGTTTTGGGAGATGTCTTGGTTCTGCTGTTGGTCATCCGAATGAACAGAGAAGACAGGGGTGGGCATGAAGTGTAGAGTCCAACAGAATCTGTGGAAATCCCACCTATGTTATCATGCATCTCCAAGACAACCTCCCAGGGACAACAGCCACTACTTCTCTCTCAACTTCCAGTGTCCCCATGGATTCCTTTCCTGGCCAGGAGACTTTCTAGCCAGAGGACTCCCAGTTTCATCAAGGTGTTGCAGGATAGACATGGGATTAACTGTGTCCCACAGAGTGAGTTAGTCCTTGCCAATTTACCCTGGTGTCTTAGTTGTTGTTCTCGTTGCTGAGACAAAATATCTGACACCCAAAGTTAAAGGAGGAGGAGTTTATTTGGCTTACAGTTCGCTGTAAGGGTTTCAGTCCATAGTTAGCTGGCTGCAAGGCAGAGTTGCAGATGGTAGAGGGGCTTGGCAGAGGGGAAACAGCTCATGGTGGCCAGAAGACAGCAAAAGCAAACAAGCAAGGGACCTTAACACTGTCTTTCTGCCCCTTTTATCTTATCCAGACTACTTAGGATGAGTAGCACTCGCACCCTTAATTCTAGTGCCCTGGAGCCTAACCTTGTACTATGAATCAATTCCAGCATCACATACTCTAGATCCCACCACCTCTGAACAAAAGCCCCACCTGTGACCCCAAGAAGCTTTGAGGGGACATCAAATTCAAGCCAAAACACCTGGGAACTTGAGATTGGATGTGTATGGTTTGTTTGTGCCTAATTTCTTCATGGTTTAAAAAGGGCCTCTAATCACACCATTAGGACTTAAAGTTCTCTGTGGCTAACAAGGTGTAAAGGGATGGACATTTAGGGTAAAGAACTCCAGTGCCTCTGAGCTCCAGAGTGTGACTCTGAGCAGATGCAGATGGACAGAGAGGTGCCACCTCATAGTGGAGGTGCCAGGGACTGCAGTGACAGGTGGTGCCCAGTCTGACTGCTGTCCCCCTCCCAGTGGTCAGGCTGGGGGCAGGAGACATGGCTGAGATTTTTCCTCCAAAAGCTCTTGTAGTGCTGGCCTGTGAGGCTATGTCTAGACCCTCACAGCTTCTGGGCCTCTGGGCCTATCCACTGGGCCTGGAGGACAATGTTACAGCGAACACAGATCAGTTCCTCCCATTGCGTTAACAAAGTCACCTCCAGGAATATAGAACCTACCCCAGGGACACAGAACCCTATCTTTTCAACCTAAAGGAGTCAGGGCTATTGTTCTCCAGGCTACCTATGAACAGCTCCTCTGGGATAGGATAACCTCATTAGGGGATTTTTCTTTTTAATAAAATGCAATTTTTGGGGGTGCTTAAAATCAAACTCGGGTCCTTGTGTTTGCAAGGCAGGTGGTGGAACCACTGAGCTAAATCCCTGGGCCAAAACACAATTTTTTAAAACAATAAGAAAAAATATTTTAAGAAAACATGTATAATTCTGGTTATGCACCCTTAGCCTGCCCCTGTACGCAAGGTTGCCTTGGTCTGTCTGTCCTGCATTGCAGGCCCAGCTCTCATGTAATGAAGGGAGATCCATATACCTCACCTGTAGGGACCTCACCCAGGTGATGCAAGTAAAAGCAGCACCTGCTTCTTCCCAGACAGGAGATGAGGTTGGCTCTGAGGATGGAAAGTGGGGAGGACTTAAGCAAGTGGTGGCCTGGTGGCTGGCACAGTAAAGTGGAGGAGGGTGAGGATCTAAGGAAGTCAGTGTGAGAAGGTTGAAGAGATGCACTACCCAGCCCAAACCTGACAGGGAATAGGTTCTGTTCCCTTCCAGTTCTGTGAGCTGTCACCTCTTCTGATCACACTCACCTCTGAGCAGGACAGTCTTGGTTGAAAGTTCTATTTGAATCCATGTGATACAAGTCCTGAAGAGTGAGTGTAAACAACATTGTTAAGGTGGTATCTTTTCCTTCAAATCTGCTGGGAAAATGTGCAATGGCTCCAAAACAAAGCAGCTCATTTCTTCCTTATGTGACAAAGAGTAAATAAGCAAGTATCTAAGGATGCTGGAGAGGAGGAGTTGGAGGGTGAAGGGTGGAAAGGCTCCTTTCCAGGAAATCACTTGGAGACTAATTTGAAAAGGTTCTGTGGCCTTCAGCACTCCAGAAGTCGGGTCTAAGTGTTTTCCATCTGGCTGGATTGTTGAGGAGGGTGGGTGCCCACAGCACCTTCACCATGCGCACTTTACCTCCATCTAATGATGGAGATGAGGAAATGCCATCTCTGTGCATCACAGATGGGAGAGAAAACAGGCTTGTGGGAGGGCTACTGTTCGAAGCAAAAGAGAAGGAGGAAGGCTAAAGATTCAGAAAGAAGGATGAAGGATCTAAGGTGAACTGTTGACTGAACACAGAGGGAAATATCTGAGAGTTGAGAGTGTGAAGTATATTTGAGGCTAAGATTTCAGAAGCACAGCAGAGTAAGTCAATATCAAGTGCAAGATTTGGCTATGAGTGAGTAGTTCCCATAAGCACTCTCTCTGATGATGAGAAAGGGTGAGTTAAATGCAATAACAGGAAAAATGGTATCTAGCACTTATTAAACATGGGCCATGGGCAAGATGTTAAGCTCTTACTTATCTCAATCCTTAAAGTATTCCTACTGGAAGTTGGGGAGGTAGCTAATGGGAGAGCACTTGCCTAGCATGTGTGAGGCCCTTGGTTTAATCCCCAGTCCAGCCAAACAGACAAACAAAAAAAAATAAACAGAACAGTTGGGCATGATGGTGCACTCTGTAATCCTATCATTCATTCTAAGAGGGGACAATAAGGCAGGAGAATCACAAATTGGAGGCCAGCCTGGGCAAAATAAAAAAGAACTAGGGATGTAGCTTAGTATGAAGGTCCTTAGTCCAAATTCCAATACAACAAAAGCCCTACTGGTTGGGACAATTTTATCATCATTTTATAGATGAAGAAAAGGAGAAAATGCTCAATAGGCAAGATCACCAGGATGTTTAAACTAGGAACTTGATACAGTCAAGACCTACATTCTCAAATAGTTAACAATGCAATCTCTGTGAAAGGGTACAATTTGGATTAGAGAGAGAAGTTTTAGTCATGTGTACCATTAATGTACATGGGGGAGATAAATGAAAATCAGAAATATAGAAGTCTAGAGGACGAGATCCTAAACTAAGACACAGGCTTTGTATTCATTACCATATTATTCGTAGTTTCACTTACACTACAAGGGGTAATTGAGTATTAGTGACAGAGACTCATAAAGCACAAAACATTTTCTACCTGGTCCTTCAAAGAAAATTTCAGTCAATTTCTGGTCTAGAGCAGTACAAATATGGATGACCACAACTTGTACATCATTGTTTAGACATTTCTGAACTCTGCAATCTCAGGTATAAACTAGAAGATTACTAAGGCAATGACTAATGTTTAGGAGAAGGAATGTAATCATGCTAATAGCATCTCAACAACTAACAAGAATAACTTCTGCAAGGGTCAAAGAGGATCTTCTTAGATAGGATCTTCCATTTAAATGAGCATTAAACAGGAATCATGGATGTATAAAATATGCAATTTAGTGTAAAATTATCTACCCACACGTATAGAAAGTCTGTATTGTAGTTTATAGTGCATGAACATTGTTAATATGTATTTATGTATATTTTACGAACTGTTTAAAACTTATTTGATGTACAGTTTTATTCACTATCTATTCATGATTTCATTGTCTTTTCAAAATTTCTGACTAGAAACCTCACCAAATTTTTAAGAAGCACAAGAATCGGTTGGGTGAATTTCATAGATGTTAATAACCAAAACCATTCTGGGCAAAGTGAACAGAGCAATTGTGCAAAACATCATATGGAATGGCAGATGATGAGAACAACATTCATTGAAACATAGGACAAACAAGCGCAAAGAGTGTGGGTCTGTCTTAACCTGAGATGTGATGAAGACTTTAAGGTGCTATTTGACAATTTTAAAATTTAGACTCTGGGGATTAATTGCTAATATTTTAATTGCTTCTGCAGAGCATTAGTTTCCTACGCTATAGTCTTTAGGGGTTTTATGAATTTAGATGAAGGGTTGGTGAGTAGATTTAGATGTACGTTTTATGTGTGTAGTGTGAGTGTGTCTGAGAATGAATGCAAAAAGTGATCAAACAATATGGTAAATTGGTGAATGTTTAAATTAAAAATTTTATTACAGTAAAAAACACATTGCCATGAATTGGCCACAAAATACCCTCCTCACTTTAAACACACTTATCCCATCATTCTTAGCATTTTCTAAAGTAGTCCCAGAAGCCTTCTTTTGCAAATATATTTATAAAGTATGATAAAATAACAGCGAATGGTGCTGCCAGTGCTATCCCATGGAAAGGCAGGCTACTAAACATATTGCAGCGTGTCCTCATCCACCTTATTCACTGGATCTGCCATCAGAAAACTTCTGCCTCTTGATCAAAGTCAAAATGCCCATGAAAGGTAACCTTTTTGAACTGATTCAGGATATGGAGTGATACACAGCAGCCTAACTAAAGACACTCAGGAAAGAGGACTTCCAGAACTGCTTCAGAGAGTGCCAAGAATGATGGGATAAATGTGTTTGAAGCTAGGGGGTGTCTTGAGGTGGGTAAAGGGCAATGTGTTTTTTCCTGTAACTTTTTAAATTTAAATACTCATCATATTTTTCAAGTACATTGTATGTATTTCCTGTTTTGTTTGTTTTTGTTCTTTAGTAGAACTCCTCATTCCCATTTTTCACCACCTCAAACCTCAATCACTTAATCCAGCAACCCTTTCACTATGTGAGTTGGAAATGCAGGCAGACTCACCTAGGGGATGCCTCTTCCACAAGGTGCCCTCCATGATCATTGATAAAGTTCAGATGGAACCTGACTACTCTGAAAGCTGCAGGACAGCATTCCTGACATGGTGGTGAAATGGCCAGCTTTCCCTATGGTGTCCCCAAAGAGTAGTCAAAATCCTCCTGGACTCCTAGGGCTCCAAAAGATAAAGTCTTCTGTGACCTAATTGGCTTTCTGTTCAATGTTGTGAGAGGTTACAGTCAAGATATCAGGGTGGAATCTCGCTTGAGAATGAGCTCCTTTCCCAGGCTTACTGGCTGTTGTCAGGATTCAGGCCTATACGTCTGTAGGGCTGAAGTCTTGGCTCTCCTCACACTGTGGCAACTTGCTTCTTGCAAATGACCTGGGAGAGATTCTCCCACTTTAAATTAACTTTAGGGAAGGCTGGACCCTACTCATAGAGATCACTTCATCAAGACAAGTCAACCTAGAATTCTCCTCCTTGTGTTTCATCTAGACTACTCATGAGAAACCTGCACAATAGGGAATTGTAAGAAGAGCTGTTCACTAAGAATCTTAAATGAGCAGTATATGTTTACTAACCCATGAATATACACATAACTATCTTGATATGGAATCACTTTTATCTGTGTTAGCCTAAACATGACTTCAGATTAACAACTCCAACTCATTCATTACCAAATGGGTCATTTCAACTCCTTCCTTTCCCTTTCTGTAAATTACCACTTCACCATTCACAAATCTGATTCCAATCATTCATCAACCATTTAATCAATTATCCAATTATATATGTGTATTATAGTATCAAAATTGTTAGCCAGTAGCCCCTGGGAAACATCTTTATCAGCTAGAGTGTGGTGTTTATGTACAATCAGTTTATCTTGCCTTTAATGTTAAGAACTATACTCCTTTCCAGTATTACTTAGATCAGCACCTTTCCCTTCAATCTCTTCAGGGATATCATTTCATACATTTGCACAGATATATTCTTATGTCACATACTTTCTTCCATCTTGAGATTCCACCACCTCCAGAGTAGTCAAAATAGCACACATTAAATTTTATTTTTCATGGGATACAACTCTTGAGTTTGGATAAACATAGTGTCATGAACCTTCCATTACAGTGTCATACCAAATAGTTTCACTGTGTCCCATTTCAAGCCTCTATGCTTCAACCATGCAGCCTCCTATATTCCCAAGCCCCAGGAACAAGTTACTTGCATGCCATTCATATTTTTTGCTTATTCAGAATGTCATATATTTTGAATCATAGTGTATAATGTAAGTATCTTTTAAAAAATAACATGGCCGTGGATTTAGCTCAGTGGTTTCGCAACTTGCTGCACAAGCACAAGGACACGAGTTCAATCCCTGGTACACACACACACACACACAAATAAATAAATAACATTTAATTTTAGTTTAGTTTTGGATTTAGGATTGGTTGAACAGAAAACATAGAGTTCTATATGTCCATGATACATGATATTGAATTCTTAAGAAATTATTAAAACACAAAACAAATTCAGCAGACATAATAACCAAAAATAACAAGTACCAGGCATCATATAAACTCTTACAGAAATTCTGAGAACTTAGAGTCCCCCCTTGAATGAAGAATGAACAATTGAATCAATTTAATTTGAATCTCAAAGAATAAAATGGCTCTCCATTTATGTCAGAGTAGTAAGTGGACCTTCACTTTTTACAGACATTGTTACAAAACATGACCCACTATAAGGCTTCTTGGAATCATTGTCTTATCTTACTGAATTTAAACTATCACCAAGAAGCTGGCTAGGTGAGCTTGGCATGCACCAAAATCCTGGAGAATCCAGACCAGGATCACAGCGTTGAACTGTGACTGTGCATTAATGGTCATTTCTTGAGTCCACTGATTTCAGAGAAATTTATCCCACAGTACAGACCTTGGATAACAATAAAAATATCTATGTTAGATATATCTTACCACAATTCTCTTGGAAACAGAATTTCCAAAAACAGCATAACTTTATCTACAGTAGAATTGTTAGATGATGATAACCAGTGAACTCTGGATACCAGAAAAAGGTCAAATAATGATGTGTTTTAATGACCTCTTTAAGTTAAAATTCAGCTCTTTTATTCATTCTAGGAACTATATTTTTCTTAAATCTACAATAAGAACTCATTACCCAGTTTAGCCACACAGTACACACACCTACTTATCTTTCAAAGACCAGGGAGGGCTTGAGGGCTATTGGTAGACTGCATGGGTCCCAACACACAGAAGACAATAGATTGTTTAGATCAGCCCAACAACTACATTTAAAGTCTACAATGTGTTACTTTATGAAAAATTATATCTTTTTCTTCTGTTTTTTTTTTTGTTGGTTTTTTTGGTTTTTTGCTTGTGAGGCAGGAGTTGGGACCATTGAGCTAAATCCCCAGCCCTGAAAATTATATCTTTTATTTTCAGGGCCCTATTACAAATTTTTCTTACATAATTTGTCTCATTTAATTCTTCTATATGAATCAGAAAAAGCAAGTATTTTCTTGTTTTTTAAGATTAGGAAACAAATACAAAGGGGTAAATTGGCCTAACCAAGGTCACACACTTGTTAAAT